>NC_034600.1:40275778-40314682 GCF_900095145.1 Mus pahari | reverse complement strand
GACGGTGGGCGGTGACAGTGGGCGGTTCGAGGACGCTGTCCAGATCCAGGGTTCCAGGAAGAAACTCCCAACCTGTCTGCAAGAGGCGGAACACAAGGCTTAGAGGGAGGAGCCAACACTCGGTGACCTTGCTTTACCGGATGCTGTACCTTCACTCTTTACCATCAGTCTTACCTTCTCTCCTTGATGTTTGCCCAGTTCTCTCTGATGGGGAAGTCAAAGCCAATCGCTTGCACCCTGCACATGAGTCTTCCTGCCCCGGGCTAGTGCCCTGTATGTCTCCTCCTCATCACAGCGCTGCGGCACAGTAATCTACCCCTGCTGAGTCTTCCTCTTGTCTCTCACTCATGCCCCCCCCCCTTCTGTGAGCTTGATTCAGGCTCTACAATATAAATAAAATCATTCCTGACCCCGTTACACATGACCTACCGATTCCCGGTTTTTGTTTATTCTAGCTAGGTATCTTATTATTTTTTGATCTTCCTATGGTTCTCTCTGTCCATCTCTTATGCGAACATCTCTATTAGTTTCACTTCTATTCATACAAACCATTGTTAGCCACACAACAGGCCAGTTGCAGACCATGGAGCCTACATAACATCAGTTCCTCATCACTCAACTAGATGTGAGCATCTATGATTTCTCAACTATTTTGTCTTTCTTTCATCTCTGCTGAGCCTGTATATTTGTCTCGCCTGGATTTTTAGAAAGGCTTCCTTTTTCTTTTCTTCTTTAAACTACGCATTTTCCTTTGCTCTTACCATGGAAAGAAACTCGAAAAGCCATCAGAAACTTCAGGAAAAAGTTCTAAACCTTCAAGCCAAGAAGAAACAAATGTGACATCAATCCCCTTATTCAGTGTCCTCGTTCATCAATTATTTAGTGTGCACTTCACCCAACTGCAATGAATAACTGCTTGTCTCCCTAGTGCGTCAGAGTTCATTGGTATTTATACATTGTTTCTTTTTGGACTACTACACAACTTTCTGATATTTATAATTCTGGCTTCAGGACAAACTTGAGTAGACATCCTTTCCCCTGGGAAACTGCCTTGAGCACCCTGTTCCTAGATCACGTGACCATCTTTTCCATTCTCTACTGGTCTCCACCAGCACAAAGCAAGCACTCTGCATTGTGACTGTCCTTCTGAAATCTACTGTCTTGAGAGAGAATTTCTCTACCACTTCTTGCCTCTTGACTCCAGCGTCTGACAAGATGACTCATTCTCATTAAGGGGTTTGACAGGGAAAGGAAACCTCACAGAACAAAACATCTTTTAAGGGAAGTTGCTGTGGTAATGATATGGCTAAGTTGGCATGATGCTTGCCTTGCTTTGGGTTCGATCCCCAATAGTGCATGAACTAACTGGGTGACAACATTCCTGTCATACTTGTCACAAAATAACAATAAAAGAAACAAAACTAAAACTAAGATCTCATGGCTCGAATAAATAAATGAAAAAGCAAAATAAATAGGTAAGAGGTGGCTGCTATAAGTTGGACATGGCCAAGGATTGAAGAGTATTTATGTTAATGTAAGAATTAGTCCAGTAGTTAATTTTATGACTACACACACACACACACACACACACACACACACATGTGAACACATGTACACTGAATGTTCCTCTACTTATCAGCCAAGGACTCTTTTATAAATCCTTGTTAGTCTTGCTGACAGGTTAATAGTTGTTCACCTGTTGGGAAGAATGAATGTTCCCACCAACTTCAGGTGTAGACCTTTTATATCTCAGAGCCTCAGAGCAAAGCTCTCACTATATGCATGCATATATATATATATATATATATATATATATATATATATATATATATATATATCGAGGAAGGCCTTGTATAAAAGTGTCGACTAACCCAGATTAGTAAACACGTTCTGTAATAAAGGTTCAGAATCTTCTCAAACAGCATCTCCGTTTGTATTCCTATTGTAGCCAAGGTCTACTAAATACAAAAGAGGAAGTATGTTAGCATTTGGGTGAAGAACAGATGGGGAAAGGTATATGCTTGTCACAAGGGCAAGTCCTTGTTGCTTCAACTCTTGATTACAACTGGGGTGTTGTATTTGTTGGACGAGGAGCTCAGCCCTTCACTGCTAAGGCAGGTTTTACAATGGTTGGCTCGAGGTGTAGTACTCACTCTGTCACTCTGTGTGGGTCTGTCTTCTCCCTCTCATCTTTTTATATTTTTCTACTTTGGGCCCCACACAAGCTTTCGACAATTCCCATGGCATTCCTTTTATGATTCCTTTTCTCATCAGAAGTGTTTCGTGAAAGTGAAAGGAAGTGACTGTGTGATGTGGTCATAGAGCAGAGTGGGCGGGCGGTGGGGGTGTTCTATTTCCCACCCATTACTGCATTTTGAATCCTTCCTGTGGAGCTGTGTGCCTCACCATGACAGTAAACGCTGAGAAGCCATCACAGAACCCAAACAGTGCTTTATATGTCCTCTTTTTTTCCCCTTTCCCTTATCTCTTCCCCGTCTTCCACCCTACAGTCTCTTTTGTACAGAGAGCAAAGAAGTGTGTGGGCTGGATGTGAAGAAGACAGAGACAGGAAAATGATAGGGGTTTTCCATACCTTCAGAAAACTGTGCGGGAATTGGTGGTTTTCAAGTCAAATGAAAAGCTAATTAAAACCCAAGACCTATTATGAGTGGAACATTGGGGCGTGTCTCTTAGAGTCTTCCTAGTGTGTCCAAATCAAATACTCCCATGAGATCCTCCACGCATGAGGGTCCCCCAGTGAGTTAAATTCAACTAAATTTAAAGGCCAATGAGCTCTCCCCTCTTCCCCCATCCTCCTGCAGGCAATTTCACCAAGCGCGTCACACAACTGCAAATGCCAAAGCATCAGCAAGGGTAATTAACAAAAATCAAGAGCAAATGGATTAGCAAATAGAGGGGTGAAGATAATGGAAGAAGACAGAGAGACAACACACAGGAAAAGAGGGGGAAGAGAGAGAGAGAGAGAGAGAGAGAGAGAGAGAGAGAGAGAGAGAGAGAGAGAGAGGAGGGGGTAGAGAAGAAGAACTTGATCTGTGTATACTTGGGGATAAGCTTATTCTGATACTTGGGTTTTGTCTTACAGAAAGCCAACAATAGCAAAAGCATTTTTTCAAAACAAGGCTTTCAGGAGGCAGGAAGAGAACCCCACCATCCACATGTCACTTGCTGCTTTCCAGACACCTGCCCACTAGCCCAACTGCCTAAGAAATGTCTCTCTTGGTCGCTTTTAAGCCACTCTTGGTAACACCCTCCAGGAAATCTTTGGTATTATTAACAAGTTATAATTGCAAAACTTAAACTGTACAGTTTTTAACATCTGCATTCAGGAAGCAGCTAGTCATATGATGAAATCATTAAATCCAAGCACATGTTTAACCATAACCAAATCCAATCCCATTTCCCACGATTCTTGGTGTCTGTACTGTTCTGTTCTGTTCTGTTTGTTTGTTCGTTTAATTTATGAAACACTATCTAGTTACCCAGTAGGCACTGGAGTCCAGTGAGTGAGTTCTGTGTTTTCTTGGTATTCTCTCTGGCCATGTCTTAATTGACTTAATACAGACATTTCCCAAGCAATGCTGTGACCTGCTTTCTTTAAAGTTGCTCCTTGGTTGATCTTTTCCCATTCACTCCTGACACCTTCCCCTCCCTCAAACACATAATGTCTTACATATCATAGCTATGATATTTTGGATTCTCCACTCACTTATGAAAATGGCTAATTGGCTTGTCTAGTCACTCCAGTACGGCAGTGGTCCTTCCCTTACTGTTCTATTCAGAAGGTACACTAATGGGCAAGAGTGTCTCACAGCTATTGAGGGGCCTGTCTCTCTGTGGGAGGTGACTCTGGGAAAGTATTTCCTGTATATTGTACAGCCTTTCCACTCTTATTTTGAGCATGTGGCTTCTTTTAAAAAGTTTATTTTCTATCTGGCTTCCAACAGGAAGAAATATGTTTGCCCAGTAGCAATGTATACATTTGCTCAAAGAGGTAGAAAAATTACTGGATGTTACCATATATTTGCTATAATGCCCCGTCTTATAGGATGGGCGCCAGGAAATGGAGGAGGTGTTTCAGTGACCCTGACAATGAGTCTGTTATGTACTTTGAAGGCGGCTGTCCCTTGGGTGCTTGATACTGGACTGTGTGTATTGAACTTTAATGCATACTACCTCACCATTCCACAAATCCACTGAAGATCTCATTTGCAATTTTTAATTTATATTTCCCCTAATCAGTGAAATTATCCATAAAGTTTGATTCTGAGCCCTCTCCGTCCTCCGTATCTCTGTTTAACATGTTCAGCATTCCTCTTGCTATTTCATCAGGTAGAATACGGTTTTAACTCTTACAATATCTTTGTCTGCTCATCCAGTCATACCAATCTAGGTCAATTTTAAGTGACCTTTACATCATTTGTATGCTTGTGAATATCATATATATATAATTATATGTAATTTCAGTTTCAGGGACTGAATCGACACAAACCACTCTACTATTGAGTTCTGCGCTACATTCTATCATGCAGTTTATGTTTCTACATTTAGACAGGTTGCCCAGGCTGACTTTGAGCTTGTAATTCCCATGTCTCAGCCTCTAAGGCAGCTGGGACTTTGATCCTGCATCACCAAGATGGGGCTCTGCATATTCTTGAACTCGGTTTTGGGCCATCCTTAAAATTACTTGGAGATAATTTGAGTTTTGAATCTTATCTTGAACTTTGTTATGTTTAGCCTAATTCCAGTTTTGCTGCCCTGAAATCCTTATGAGGACTCGGTGTCCGGTGAATTCTTTCATTTTTGACCGGTAGAAACAGAAACTGTTGCAAGCGTCGCGAAAGCCTTGGGTCGTGTTCTTCCTGACCAACTCAGCTGATTCGTCCTCCGATCTTGTTTAGTTTCTTGGACAAGCACATGCTAGCCCATGATCAGCTGAAGCTCCTATACATGTCTCTAGAGATTTTTTTTTTTAATGTGCGCAATAATATACCCTCCCCCCATCTCCAGCTTTTATGCCCTCCTTAGACTCCCAATGTGTTTCCTCCACACAAGGAAAAGGTGAAACTGTTTGGTACCCCCCACCCCCGACACTGTAACCCATAGTACAGCCTGGGAATTGGTCTAGTACCCCTATCCTAACCTGTACCACAGCCTGGGAACTCTGCCTCGTACCCGGCCCCAACCTCCTACTCCCCCTAGAATAAGAAGGATAGCTGGACTCGACATATTAGTGAGCTTAAGTTCATCTGAGATACCCTGCCTTAATGAATAAAGTGAAGGTGGATGAGGAAGACTCCTGGGTTCAGCCTTAGGCTCCACATCACTCTGACAAATGTGTAAATATACATACACAGACACACAGACACACAGACACACACATACACGGGGGGGGGTGTGTGCAATGAGTGATTCCTGTAAGCTTCTTGTTTTTTTTTTTTTTTTTTTTTTGTGTGTGTGTGTGTGTGTGCTTTGCCTTTACCTATTGTAAACACTGAACATCAGACACCATAGCCCAGGGGTGCTGTTTCTGTGGCTGTGCTTGTCTGTCGCTGGGGCTTCCAACTGGTGCAAGGACAAATGGACTAGCCACTTGGGGAGTGATGCAGTCAAAGGTAAATCTGGGAAACATCTTTAAAATGTTTTCTCCATGAGAGCTGGCCTCCATTTACATAGTGTGAACAAATCAAAGACCCTTAAATGTCAGATACTAAAAATAGCTGCTAATTTGTAGAGATTGCCTTAATAAGCTTTTCATTTGAATATTTAATTTCTATAAATGTCTTATAATAAAAGATGATTATTCAGGCAACATTAAAGCCTTTAGTTATAAAGTTTGATTTATATGGATATAATATGTTAACACCTCATTTTTTCTATCAAATTTCCCTTTTTTCTGTTATTTTTTTACATGATTCAAGGTATCTGCCTCCCTGTGAAATCTTTAAATAGAAACTTTCATATTATGCTTTTGATTCATTCTCATACAGCACAAAGAATCACAATGACAGTGTAATGGAATTAAGAAATTGTCACAAAACCATTCTTTATGATTATGTTACAAATATATACTGTAAAATTCTACAAAGGTTAGAACCGTGACATAGCCTAGTCTCACCACAATAATTAAATTTATAGGGACATTAAATCATATTGTTTTTCCACAGTAATTGTCTAGCTAGTCCCCTTTAGCATTCCTATTACTAATCTCTCTCAAACTTAATTACTTGAACATCTTACCACTAGTTTTTTTATATGTAAAGTAGCAGCTTTTACAAACATCACTTGTTTTGATATTGCAGTTTTAATTTATCTATATTTATTCAACTGGCATTCTGGAAGGACATTGCCTTCAAGTCATCATTAGAATGCTTTCTATATCTGAGTGGCAACAGAAAGCTATTAGCAATGTCTGAAATGATATGTAACACACGCTCATAGAGAGGCTGAAACAACATTCAAGCACTTTCCTACAGTAGAAGCCAAACAGGAGAATATACCTAAGGCAGAACCCAACCCAAAATCTGGCACATTCTTTACATATTCTTCTATGTCAACAGTTTTTGGTGTAGATCCATGAGACTGGGCAGAAGAGTCTAGCTACAGGGGATTCATGCTGTTTCAGAAGTAGCTTAAGTACCCAACAACATATAACCAGAAAGTAAATGTGGAATATATACACAATAGAGTTAATTCAGCCATAAAGAAGAGTGGAGGCCTAGTTTTGATTTCTAGCACCAGGACATAGAGGGGGAGGAGTAAGGAAGGGAGGAGAGGGAGAGAGGGAGAGAGGGAGAGAGGGAGAGAGGAAGAGAGGGAGAGAGAGAGAGCGCAAGAGTGCGAGATTAGTACAATAAAACCCTTAATGTTCTCTGTATCTTGCTGTGATTCCTTTCCTAGCTAAGCTGAAAGTCCAGTAAGTTTTCCTCTTCAGTGGCAGGTTACCCCATGCCCAGAAGTTGCAGCAGTTAAAACTCAGTTGATTTTGAACTTGAGATTCCCCCAGAAAGAGAGTCTTTCCCCAACCCATGGGTTTGACTTACATGAATAATACATATATTTTAGCCATCTCATCTTAAATATTAAAAGAGCAAATGCTCCACTCTCTATCCTGCATGCTTGAATCCATTATAATTTTTTTCTTTGAACAGGAGACCAACCAATCTGAGTGTTGTGGGTTGAAGACATAAGAGGGGAGGAGGAAAAGGAGAGGCAGGAGGAGCAGCTTTAAAGGCCTGTGTCTCCTGTGCTAGTTCCACCAAGTAGAATTTCTCTTGCCTGTAACCCACACTTATCCCTGCCGTCACGATTAACCATGCTGCTGAACCAGCAGTTTCTCTGAAGTCTCCTCTTCAGTTAGCCTCTGCATAGGGATGGGAACACAAAGACCTCTTCTCCTCTCACCACATTCTTCTAGAATGTCTGTTGGTTAAAAGGTCCTTTGTTCACAACATACAGCAAGAGACATGTGTCCAGGGGAACCAACTTCCCTTCAGTTGGGGATAGAAAGGAAGTTGACCCCTTTGTCCTGGAGTTTGGTGTGTGTGTGTGTGTGTGTGTGTGTGTGTGGTACATTCTCTTGTTTTCCTTTTATACTGAACACTAGCATAACTATTGGAGAATATTCTAATGACCCAACAGAGAATCAAATCCAAATTAAAAAAAGAAAAAAAAAGAAAGAAAGAAAAAGGACATTATTAGGATATTAGTGGAAGCTCCAGAAACCATGGGTTCACAAAGTTGCCTATGACTTTTCCTCTCTGGGCATTCTGCAACTAAAAATATTTAGCAACTTACTTAAATAGTGCTCTCTCTTTCCACTCTCAAATTATCATTGGATGTATTAGACCTCTGTATGATTCATTAGGGGCTCACAAGCTCTAGTATAAAAGCGTCGTTTTCAGTTCACCGTGAATTTAGTATGTGTAAATTAACCTGCACTTCTAGCATGACAGAGACTACATAGAAGATTCTAGCACCATAATTCCTACATCTCAAAGTACCGGGGTGATGGCTAAAGTGTCTGCCACACAAGCATAAGGATCTGAGCTCAGAGTCTCAACACCTACATACAATTTAGGTGGGACAACGTGCTTCTGTAACCGAAGCCCTGGGTGGAGCCTGGCAGGTACAGGTGAATACCTGCAGCCTACTGGCTTGCCTGTTGTGTTGGTTAATTTTCTTGTTGCTATGATAGAATATCCCAACAAAAGAAAAGATGAAAAGGCTTATCTGGGCTTGAAGTTCAAGGGCTCAGTCCATCATGGCAGGAGATCCCGGCAGCAGGAATTGAGGTACCTGGTCATATAATAACATCAGCAGCTAGGAAGCAGAGGTCTCAGGCACCACTTCTCAGTGTGCTTTCTCCTCAGACACAGTTCAGGAATTTTTATGGTGTTGCTCACATTTATAGAGAGTCTTCAGACCTCAATTAACCTAGTCCCTCCCCCTAAATCCTCCACAGGAATGACTACATGCTAGCCTCATCCAGAATATCCCTCATAGGCTTGGTCTAGGTGATTTGACTCTCGGTCTTACCAAACTGATAATCAACACAAACCATCACACGTGCCTCACCAATTGGTGAGCCATAGGTTCAGTGATCGGCCCTGTCCAAAGAAGTAAGCGGGAGGCCAACTCGGTGTCTACTGTATATCAAGCTTTTATTAAACAGGAAGTGAACAAAGTAATTGACCAGATGATTGACTGAAATGGTCAAGGATAGAACCGCTTTAGAATGGATGAGACGGGTAAGCAGAGACGGACAGTTAAGGAGCCAGAGATGACTAGAGAGGACTATGAAAATATGAAGGAATCAGTTGAAGGACCAAGACCTAGAAATGGAGAATGCAGGGAGTCAGAGAGCAGTGGTGACTCACTTTGGGGGATGCTTTATTCTCTGTATGCCATTGTTCTGGCTGCTCACCTCCGCCCGTCTTGTCTTCCTGCCATATGGAAGCCAGGTCTCTTTACTGAAAGCCTGAAAAACAAGGAAGAGGCATAGCCCTGCCTCCTTTCAAACTCAGTTTTAGACCGTGACACGCACATGTCTGCAGAAAGCGCCTGCCCTTCCGCGTGAGCAGGCGGCATGTAAGTCAGGGTGTCTAGCAACCAGAGCCCGAGGAAGGAGTGACAGTTAATTTGGGAAGTGTAAGTCTCTTAAGTGGTGGTGAGGATGACATGACTAAGGCGAATCAAGGGAGTGAAGTGGTACACAGGGAAAGGCAGGAAGTGGGAAGCACACAAGGCTTGAGACACGTTTCCACCATGAGCATCCAGGGCAGTCGTTTTCAACCTTCCTAAGGCTATGACCCTTTAATACATCCCTTCATGTTGTTGTGACCCCCCCGAACCATAAAATTATTTTGTTGCAACTTAATTATAATTTTGCTACTGTTTTGAGTAATAATGAAAATATCTGATACGTGGGATATCTGATATACAACTCCCCAAAAGCATCCTGACCAAAGGTTTCAAATGGTTAATCTAGGTCACATGGAAGGTGCTTCAGTAGAGAGGGAAATACAGGGCTGGTCCTGTTGGACCTCAAGAGGATGCCAGATCTTTGAGTAATCCGAGAAGAAAGACACAAAATGGCCTGGCTCCTTCTCATCTTGGGATTCCCAACGATCGAAGCTAACTCCATGAAGAATTCCTTCCTTAGGACTTCTGTATTACATAATTTGGCCCCTATGGGTGCCTCTTATCATGGCTGATCTCAAGCCTTGTGCTGTATGGTTCTATCCCATTACTAAAGCCTAGAGAAACATACATATCCAGAGAGAATCCAGCTGCGCAGTAGGAGGCCAAGAAGGTGCTCGTTTTCTGTCCAAAACGTTACTGTTTATTTAGAGAGATGCACTTTCTGTCTGGCTTCATCTCTACATTTTTATGACATTTAAGTCTTTATGCCCTTTGACTCTTTGTTAGCTTGTGATGACAGTCATTACCCCTTACTCATAGCCAGTGCCAGATTTTCTTTACTGCTGAAGGGTGTTAGTAGCTGGTTAGCCATTCTTTTCTGGGTTGATTGAAACTGGCCAAACAGGTCAATGTCACTATTGTCTAGATTAACCTTGATCAGGTGACTTGCTGAAAGGTCCACCGTGATATGTATCATTAGGCCAAATGCATTATATTAGAAAGGGGTTGTAATGACGTTTGCAAGGCCAGAAGAGGGAAAACCAACAGCATGATGTCTTCAATGGTCCCACTTAGACTCCAGCACATGACAGTCAGGTGGAGTATATATTGACACCCCTGGAGAGCTGGGTCATGGGTTGATCATTTGATTTCCCATAGCAAAAAGTATACAATGCTCCTGGGAGAGGTTTTGTAGACAAGCATATATTTAAACTAGATCTAGAGGTGTAAGCAGAGAGGGGATAGTATGAAGGACATAGACGTATCATTTAGCTGAAGCACAGGGTACCTGCCTATAACTGATAGGAGGCGAGGCAGTTGTAAGGGATTTAGTTCCATGAGATCCTTTCATTATTACATAGTACATCAAGAACTAAGAGATGGATCTTCTAACTAACTCAGGATATCATGTTGTCTTGAATGCTATGGCAACAGATGGCCCATATTTCTTTTTCTTTTTTAATTGGATATTTTCTTTATTTACATTTCAAATGTTTTCCCCTTTCCATGTCTTTCCTTCAGAATGCCCCCCCTATTCCATCTCCTTTCCCCTTTCCTCTATGAGGGTGCTCCCCCACCCACCCACTCCCGTCTTCCTGCCCTGGCATTCCCCCACAATGGGGCATCAAACACCCTCAGGTCCAAAGGCCTCTCCTTCCATTGATGTCTAATAAGGACATCCTCTGCCACTTATGTGGCCAGCACCAGAGGGCCTATATTTCTAAACTTTAAAGAAATAAAAAAAAAAAAAAATTCCAGCCCACCCATTAGGTATGTGGATCACTGATCCAAGCAGTTAGTTTTCAAATATTTCCAATGGCATTCTTTAACTCCCATAACTAATTCCTTGCCATACCAAATCTGGCTTTCGGTAGCGTGGCCGTTGCTGGCTAAGCAGTATTGGATATAGATGGCTGCCTGAGCAGCAGCAGCTATCCGTGGCTTCCATTCCTACCCTCTGACCTTCACTTCTGGGGAGGTGGGAGAGGCGATGGAGGAGTGATCTGTTTCTGTCTCCCTGCCTAGAGACTGTAAAGGAACAGTGAGAAACCAAGTAGGGCCGGGAAGAAAGTGAGCAAAGTGTTAAGACAGACGCCCCTGAGGTGAGAGACTGCCTGGTTCTGATTAATGCTGGTAAAAGCGGTGCCCCGTGTGAACTGGGCACAGAGCAAGTGCTTCCCACTACAAGCTCATTCTGATATTTGGTTCTGAACAAGGACCACCAGAAAAAAAAAATCACCTCTCAGACAATAGGACTTTTAAAACCTTGGCAGGGCTAAGCTGTAGAAGCCGTGTCTGCTGGCTTAGGAAGTCTCAGTAGCCAACTAATGCTCTGCTGAGTGGGTCAATAGTATGAAGGGCTCCATTTTAAGCTGACTGCCCACTCTGTTCTCTGATCCATCAGGATCAGTGTGGGGAGGGCCACTATAACCTTCCCTGCCTCGGTACCATGGTCCCCTGCCCAGGGGTACACACCTATCTCATATCTTTATTTTCTGGATTCCCTCTTACCCCTTGATAGTTTTATCCAGGCCTTTTCCTCACTGTAAAGACTTCTGAGCATGTACTAAACCTATGCTGAAGTAAGGATATAAATAAAATGAGTCTGTACTAGCACTAGAACAAGTAGCTTTGGAAATGATCTGCGGTGTCTCTAAGGAAAGAAGGTTGCAGGACATCGAAGGCGTTCCAGTCGTCCATTTTAGTCCTCGATCTACACAAAATGGAGGTAGGGACGAACATGGTTTGCCAGCAGTAACTTTCAGTGTTTAGGCCGTGGAGTTTTAGCTATCTGTCTCCTTGTTGGAGCAATAAGATGGGGTGAATTGTAGTGCCACTTGTAGGCCATTTAGGGTATTGGCTGGGGGGGCCTTGGGGGACACGAAAGGGATCTAATTAATGACTTCCATCTCATAGCACTTGCAAGTGTGCTGCATGTGGTGGCTTCCACCTGTAATAGCAGCATTTGGGACATCGAGGTTAGAGGTTTACCCCGAGTTTTAGCCATAATGGGGGTTTACATAGTGCACTCCAGGCCAGCCTGGGCTACTGAGTGAAACCTTGCTTCAAAAACTATCTCAAGTGCTTTAACTTGTAATTGGGATAGGGGAGGGAAAGCTGGTCAGAGATAAAATTAGACTAGAGATATTTCAGAAGGGAATGGTAGCCCCTCCCACCTCCATATACACACTTCTTATAGGATGTGTAGGCGAGTCTGAAGGTTTCTATAGGGAGATGTTCTCAACTACCTCCCATCTCAAGAACTTCAGTGAACAATGTAGAATCTAAATGTCAATCAGCAAGTGTGGTTAATTGACTAGATTAGTGTTTACTATATGCTCTTCCTATATATTTTTCTTCTCTATATTCCCAACATCCAGCTACTTTGTGTAGTAGAGACCAAAGATAAAAGGCAACCATCTCTGCTCATGTTTGTTTCAAAGTCAAATCTCAATGAAGGACAAACAGGGTGAGGGGAGATGGAGAGATGGAGACAGAAGATTCACAGTATAGGAAAAGGAGGGGGAGGGGAGAGGAGGGAGGGAGGAAGGGAAGGAGGGAGGGAGAGAAAGATGGAGACAGAAGATTGACAGTATAGGAAAAGGATAGGGGGAGGGGAGGGCAGGGGAGAGAGGAGAGGAGAGAGAGACAGAGACAGAGACAGAGACAGAGAGACAAAGAGAGGAGAGAGAATATGAATGTATGAGTGTGTGTGCATGTATATGTATTTGGGGGAGCATGTGTGTGTGTGTGTGTATGTGTTCCCTTGGGTCTTTTTGTGACAGGAAAGTAGGGAATGGAGATAAAAGCATCAAGAATCAAATATAAAAGCCAGTTGGAAGTCTGGGAACTTTTCCCTACCTGGGTATGTTGAAGAGAACAGGCCTAAGGAAGCCCATGATACACAAATACGAGAAAAGGCACACACTATGAAAATTACTTAAGAAGGATCGTGGGTCTCACAGCTTTTTGAGCAAATGCCTTTTCCCATTCACTAGCCCACACCCTCTTTGGAGTGCTTTTTTTTTTTTTTCTTACCACACCATCTCAATTTTATTACCTTGCTATGTGTCCCTGGTACAATTCTGTCATGATACACAAGAACCTGGAAGCCAGCAGTGCCCTGCCCCCTTGCCACATACTTGGATCTATCTGTACCACGGAAGGCAGGTTCATCTTATGCATACAGAACTCTGGAGTCCTATGGAGGAGAATCCCAAACCAGGACTCCCAAGAACCAGCATGGATGTCTGAAGTACCATATAAAAGACAAGAAATCAGAGTCCAGGAAACCATTAGGAGAACTATGGTGGTAAAAGCTTACCTAGTCTGGTATCCCAGTTAGTCTGGAAATAAGACCTTTTATTATGTATATGGGGGGAGTGGTAAGGAGAAGGGATGTGCCAGTAACAATGGAGATGGAAATTTCCATCCGTTTGATAAGATATGAATGAACTGATTTAAAGGTAAGCAAAGAGTTTCCTGCATACCCACATTCATGAACTCAGGTTCATACCCACTGTACTGATTGGGCATGAAATACATGGACGCGTGGGAAGTGCTGTGGGAAAACACCACTGGTGTCAGAAGAGATGCAGGGGTAATCCTACTGCCGCAGGGTTAAGTGCCTGGTGCTTTCTAGAAAAGGGAAGATGTGCTCAGGATAACTGGTTGTACAATTCTGTCCCTGTGGGTCCTAGGGTCTGGAGAAGTGTGTAAGTGAATGGGTTCAACTTAGCAAATTTGTTCCTCGGTATGAGTCACAGGTAGAGAAAGAATGGGAATTGGTTCTCTTGAATCTCATACTGTGATCCTAAGCCTTTTGTAAAATTGTATTTTATTAGATATTTTCTTCATTTACATTTCAAATGCTATCCCGAATGTCCCCTATACCCTCCCCTCACTGCTCCCCTGCCCATTCACTCCCACTTCTTGGCCCTGGCCTTCCCCTGTGCTGGGTCATATAAAGTTTGCAAGACCAAGGGGCCTCTCTTCCCAATGATGGCCGACTTAGGCCATCTTCTGCTATATATGCAGCTAGAGACGTGAGCTCTGGGGGTACTGATTAGTTCATACTGTTCTTCCACCTATAGGGTTGCAGACCCCTTCAGCTCCTTGGGTACTTTCTCTAGCTCCTCCATTGGGGGTCCTGTGTTCTATCCTATANATGACTGTGGGCATCCACTTCTGTATTTGCCTGGCACTGGTATAGCCTCACAAGAGGCCGCTATATCAGAGTCCTTTCAGCAAAATCTTGCTGGTATACGCAATAGTGTCTGTGTTTGGTGGCTGATTATGGGATGGACCCCCGGGTGGGGTAGTCTCTGGATAGTCCATCCTTTCCTCTTAGCTCCAAACTTTGTCTCTGCAACTTCTTCCGTGGGTATTTTATTCCCTATTTAAAAATATGGAAGGCTTCATGAATTTGCGTGATCTTGAAGGGAACTTAAAGGAGATGTTCTGAAAGGCATACCCCAGGCACATCTTTTTAAGCTTAGTTCTCTTCTGTATTATGTATCTGCATGGGCAAATGTGCCATGGCATATGTGTGGCGGTACCCCCAGGCTTGGTAGCAGCTACCTTTACCCACTGAGTACTCTCACTAGCCCCCAGATGTTGCACAACTGTAGAAACTTCTGTTCTTTGCCGCGGCTAGTGGGAACTGTATGGAGGCTAGGTGAATGGATTTAATGGCCTTTATTCTGATATCTACGGTTTGAAGAGTATCTGGGGAGCAGAACTGTGCTAGCTTTACTTTTCATTTATCATAAGAAATGGCTGGGTATTTCGTCTTACAATTTGTGAGATCTTGACAAAGTTTTATTATTATTTTTTTTAAATTAGCAATCAAAAGGATGTGGACTCTACCTGGGTTTAGCAACCTCAAAACTCAAACAACCCATAATATTTTTATCAAGTTTTAAGTGCTCTCTCAGATTATCAAATATCTTCGAAATTACACTCAGCCTTTGTCTCTATAGATTTTTTTTTATCTCAGTGGTCTTACCCAACCAAGAAACAAAATTATTCCAATAACCCCTATCTATATTCTGAACACGTGTAAAAATGGCCATCCTTGTCACCATTCCGTATGCATGCACTGAGCCACTCTATGCCTCTGTCTCCCCAGAGAACAAGGCCCAGGGGGAGTGGACCTTGGTTTTCCTTCACTGAAAAACCCAGGAGCTTGAAATATGCAGAGCAGTGTCCAAGTAATTCTTGAAAATCAAAATGATAGCTGCTAGTCCGCCAGAAGATTTATTTAAATGCAGACGGCCCTTTCTTGGACCTACTTAGAAAGCTGTGTATTGCACCTTGTATGTCACACAAGTGAATTGAGGGGGTTTTGTATGGAAGGACTGACATCCTAGGGTTTTCACTGGTTATAAATATCAGTGCTGACATGAGATTGCCAGCCTGTTACTTCAGAAAAGGCCATTCCTGTCAGAAATGTGTGCTGACTAAAGGAGCACTTAAAATCACGCTATTTGTAAGAGACAAAATCGTTAAGTAGGCAGAATCAACCCATGCTTTTATTTTCATGGCATATAAAAATTTTATATGAAGGTATTGATGTACAGTGCTATCCCCATGGGCTGTAAGAGAGGCTAAGAAACCACTGACAGATTCATCATCTGCGACGCTCGCACACAGTTCACCACTCTGAAAACATACCCAAAGAAATAAAGCAATTAAAAAACTGAAATCAGCAAAGGATGTATTTTCTGAGTATAGTGTCCCATTTGTACTGTTTAAAACAAAAGTAATCAAATTCCTTTGGGCCAGGGCTGCTAAAATCTACAGTTTGTGTCAAAAAAATAAAATGAAATAAGAGGCTCTTTTTTTTCCCTAGAAAAAAAAAGAATTTCTTTTTTCTATGTCACATATTCTAAGGGCTGGGCTATAGTGGGAGTTGGCCACCTTTTCCACAAGGAAGCTCTTGTGGCTTTCAGGACTGGCCATTGTACAAGGCTATGCTTAACAATTCCACGTGGACACACAAAAACTATTTTCAAGAGACATGGATTCTTTATTTTACATGAATTGGCATCATCATATAACTGTGTTTAAGTAAATGATTTACATGTACATTTCTGTACACGTGACTGTATGCATATGTACGACACATATGGACTATGTATCATACATATATAAATTTGGTTAATCTTGGAGAAGAGGATAGTATTTAAAATAGTGTAATGTCTTGGCATGGCAGGAAGCTGATGAACATAGGACTGACGAGATCAGTGAACTATGGCTCCCATTTCAAATCAAATTCATCTTCCTGTGAGGACTAGAAGCCAGAAGGCCATTCTGCAATCCCTAGAGAAGAATGTTTCCTTGGTGTGTGATTTGGGAGTAAGAAAACCAATCCCGTGTATCCAGGTGTAGTAGCTCCCAGTTCTCAGCTGGTAAATACGCACCACCGGTGCCATCTCGCTCCGTGGCAACGTGTATGTAAGAGGTTTTATCTCACAAGGGTCAGAAGGTTCTCCAGCAGTGATCTATAGTTTTGCAATCCAATCAGTGAGGAGCACGGCTCCAAAATGCCCAGCCCGAGCCTCACTATCACCTAACTTTGAAATGCAGCAAAACAGAAGAAAGTATTGGTTACAGTTAAGGCACAGCCCTGGGACCAAAGACCTGCAGCTATGTTATTTAAATTTATATATCTTTATGTATCTTATATTTTTCTTGAGTTTTTCCATAAACGAGCTCTATGATGACGAGACTATATTACAGAAGAAAAAGAAAAATGTACAAGGAGTATGTATACACACCATTCATTCTCTCACCAAGAGTTTCCAAATATGTCAACACCATCCCAGCGCGGGATGATGTTTTAATAAGAACCGATAATTTACAATTAACATTACAGTATGTACATTGCAATAAATACACGGTTGTAAACAGACAAACAAGACTGTATTACAGGTAAGGTCATTTGGTGAGGAAAAAAATGCATGGCACAAAAAAATAAATAATGCATTAAAAATTATCATAAAGCTTTCTGTAAAATCTGTTTCATTCAAGTTTATTTTTTTTTCTCTCCTTATCTGTGGTTTGTTCTATCTACACTGTGTTACTGTGACTTTTACTGCTGTGGATGAAAACGTAATGGAAACGGCGTTATCACGTTCAGTAACTTGCAAGCTGAAATGTACTGGTTTTATGCAAAACCTTAGACTTCTTTCTCCCCATACAGTACCCAGATATTGCATTTTTTTTTCTTATGGCATTTTAGGAAATGTGAAGCCACTTGTATAAAGATGTTCTTGTTAATGCAGCGTGTCTCATGAAGCACACTTTGACGAGAGAGTGAGCCGGGGTAGGGTATGGTCAAGGAGTGGGGGTGGTAAGCAGATGGCTGAGTAGGTCTGGTGTAATAGTCCCTAACTCTTGGATATTATGTGTCCTCTACAGCTTGATTGTCCATCAATGGATACCTTGACAGCACAGTGCCATTAAAAACCAACACACTACACAACAAAAGCTCCACTACTGTAGCTATAAACGCCTGCAGTATGGATCTGTTTATGACATATTGCTTATTTATTTATTTACTTACTTATTCTATTATGAAGACTACAGGCACTCTGTCATGGGGGGGAGGGAATGCCACACATAGGGAGGGAGGAAAGCGAGAATGATTTGGAAAGGGGGATTAAACTCTAGACTCATTGCCTTTCCTTCTAGACCTCCTTCAGGGATCCGTGAAATGAGAAGAGAAAACAGGTGCCCCAGTGTTTTGTGAAATCTCTGGTCACACAAAGGCTGACTGTGTGTCATGCACTCTTCAGGAGGAAAGGTGGCTGGCCCACCAATGATCAGTTATTCGACCTTTTATCCTGCCTTATGTCAAAGATCAGAAATACTTCTGTACCAAAGGCTCTAAGCATCGTTTGGATTCAAGAACTTGAAACAGGGTTTCTGTGCAGCCTGGGTGATCTCCCTGGCTGACGATTTACTTTCTCAGTCACTGGCCCCCCAACTTCCTGAGAAGTTTTATTCATGGATTTTTTTTTCAGACGTATGACTTTTCTTAAATGTTTTCTTTTCCATTTGGTCATATACCATTCTCTCCTTTCGTCCCCATTTGGGTGCCATCAAGGAAGATAACATGGGCTCCAAACCTTACACCAAGAATACAACTAAGGTCTAGGGTAGACACATGCTGCATGAGGCTGACTGGTATCAGCAAGCTAACCCTGGGAACTAAGCCATAAAGTCAACAGAGTTCCTGGAGCTGAAATCTGGATTCCTCTCTTAATGTTTTACTGAGGCAGACTCACAATTCCATCTCATAATGATCCGCCTGGAGCGGGCAATATCATCCACTCTCCTTTAGCGTGTCTGCAGCAGTCCTTCCTATGGGATAAGCTGACAAAGCAAGAAGAATCAATAGCAATGTCCACATGTTACCAGGCTATCCATTAGGAGAGAGCAGCTGCGACACTCAGAAACCGCTTTTCAGGGCTGCTCCTCACGGAGGTCTTGTTTCCCTGGGTGGTTCAAACAACAGCTGTCCCGGTATTTGTTGATAGAGACGGCTGACAGTCTGAAGAACTGCTTATATAACGCTTAGCATGCTTTTCCTCTGCAACCTCAGAGGAAAAAGCTAGAGAAGACAGAACCATGTAGAAGGATTCAACTTCAGCCCTACCCTGACAACCTGTTTCTTTTTCCTCAGTCAGAATGGTAGTGACAGACTTGGTAAGAGCCCCATCAAGTGAACACAGGCAGAGGCTGGCATAGACATTAAATCAAGCAACAGGATGGGAAAATGTTTTTCTTCTTGTAACTGGCTGTGAGTAAGAATAAAATGATGGTGAAATGTACGGGTGACTACAAGGACAAGCATTTGTGAATGCATGTCTCCTGAAACAGGAAAAAAAAAAGGAATTTACCAGAAGTCAGTGGGTAGGAAAATGCCTGGAGAAGACTTGCCTATTTTAGCTACTGGGTATTTATACATCTCCCATTTACTTCAGACAACAGCAGCTGACGACTGAGCTCCTATGAGGTTTAAGACAACACTGGACGTAATGCACATTGACGTATTACAGAATAAATACTCACTTTGCACACAGTGAGGGGAGCAATGAGGGAGAGCAAACTCCCCTGGCGGGCGGAGGAGTGGAAGAAAAGGAGGAGCCAATGGACACTTACAAAAAGGGTTTTCTGGCAACATAAATTTGTTTCTCTGTTTTAGAGTATGGAAGTCATTGGTATATAAAAGAATGAATCGCTACAAATCAGTTAATTGCTATGAACTCTAAGGTGCGAGTAAAATTCGTAAATGAGATTTCTCCAGTGTAGTTCTGATCTGTACTGAAAACTTGCAAGTTACTTCTTAGAAAAAACAAAAACCAAAACCAGTGGTAGATGAAGTTCTGAACAGAGTTTTGTTTTGTTTTTTTTTTAAATATAATACCTCAATACATTTAATAATAAAAGTAAGCTCTACAAAAAATCTGTTTTACATATCATACAAAATGTAGAGAGAGGTGAGTGTGGCTCACTGAACCACACTGTTCAGTCATGTATCAGGAAGACTTGAAATTAGAAAAGTATGCAATTTCTGTGGCTCATCCTCCTCCAGGGGACAGATCCAAGCTAGGTCCTGTTCGTGACGCTTTTATCGCTTCATCTGTGAGTTCACACGCAGCATCAAATGCCTTCTTTCTCCTTAACACGTTTGCAAGCAAACCAGAAAGGAACCCTGCAATCCGATCTTAGCGTCTGGGCAGCTGGATGGGCCACAGGCTCCCTTGAAAACAGTTGGAGTCGATTTTATCCGCTTTGTCAGCTCTGCCAAGCTGATGTCACGTCCACGTCCTGTACGTGAAGACATCTCCCTTCTCCGATGACGTGGGGGGGGGGGGGTGAGAGAACTGGTTACAATATTCCTGAGCGCCAGACTGAGTAGTTCAAGGTCAGTTTTGTTCAACAAACGTCCTGGCAGATGACAGTGAGGTGTGACCATGGTTGTGGCATGTGACATGCACTTTGGAAACAATATTTTTCTACTTAAAAAAAAAAGGAAAAAAAAAAAAAAAAAGGAAAGAGTGGGACAGCCTTTATACTGTTACGTGTCAGGACAACAATCATCTGCGACGCAAGTTTCGGGCTGGCTCTCTTCTGCCGCTACAGCTTCCTCCTCAACCTGCTCGTCAAGGGGAATTTCAGTGGACTCTGAGTCTTGGGTGCACAGAGTCTTAGAGTCACTGCAGCTAGTGTCTTCCTCCACTTGACTTCCACTGTCCTTTTCAGTGTCTGACTCACAGTCTTCCTCTAAGGTTAGTTCGAACTGGAATTTTTCAGTCTGTCCCTGCCGGCCCTCCTCTTGGTCATCAGGTGCAGGGGAGGGGCTCTGGGGGATTGTGCTCTGGTACCACTCACGATTGTCCTCCAAAGTGTCCAAAATGTCCTGGGCATCGGGATGTACAAGGTCTGCCCACGTCTCCCAGAGTGGATGAACGATATAGTCTATGAAGCCCACCTGGTCATAAAAAAAGAAGAAAACCAATGGGCCTAAGAAACTTGGAGAAGCTCAACCAAATCACGGTCCCCCCCATAGAGCCTGCATAGGAGATTACTAACCTGAGTTTGGTAAATTGGTCAGTTTGAGCTAACAGATCACAGAAGTGTGGCTGTGAGCTGGCCAAAGTCTTACCTCAAGGGATACTTAGCAATATACAGAAAACTAGTTATTTACATAGGAAGGTCTGGGTCCTGGACCTTATTTGAGAATAGCCAATTTGTAGAGATAACTGAAATAATCCAATCATTCTATGTATGGAAGTGCATTAGATGGACAGAGTCCCAGTGAGAGACTATAGCACTATATGTATGGCTATAAAACCGTAAGAAAATTCTTTGACTCATCAACAGAAGTGAAGTCTATCGTGTCAAATCCAAAGTAATTTAAAAAAAAAAATACTGTGAGGTATATGGACAGAGCAGCCAAGTGCTTCGGCTGTGGCTCCGTCCCTTCTGTGTGCTGCTGAATTACCTGTGATTTTTCCACAGAGGCATTGTGCTTGTCACACATGGGACTTATCTCCATGCCACGCTCCCGCTCCCGGTCCCCCTGGCGGAAGAACTCCTCCATTATCCGGTCTGTCCACTGGCGGTACAGCTGGAGTGGCTTTGTGGGGTTGCTCAGGTCTGCGCAGTGCACCATATTCTGAAGGACCTGGGATGGATGGAGGCATTTCTTATTCGGCAGCTGCTCTTTTGGGTTTGAAACTAGGAATTCACATCAGATGACTGTGACACTTAAAAATACACGTAGTGTCAGATTTATTTCAAAGAGCTCAACCATGCTGTGCCTCTGCTTTTCACACCTGTATTAATAGTTCTTAATTATGCCACTTCTGCACTTAACTGGCTTGAGAGGCACTGTTTGTTTATGTGCACCAAAGATTAAGTTCCTAGCTGCTCAAATGGTCTGGTTTTGGATGTTGAGTTTTTGTTTTTGTTGCTATTGTATGTGCAAATGAACAGGCCACTACGGTTTTACCAGTTTAGCTGCAAAGGACTAGAATTTTTTTTCTTGTCTTTTGCTTGTATATTGTGTTTTCTGATTGTGTGTGTGTTTGTTTGCTTGTTTGCTTGTTTGCTTTCTAAACAGAGAAAAAGAAGGAGATGGGGTTGGGTAGGTGGGGTGGTGGAACGGCTCTGAGTGGAGGGAGGGGGGAAGCCACGATCAGAAACTATTGTGTGAGCACTATTTTCTTTTCAATTAAAGACAAAGAAGTGTGAGCACTATTTTCTTTTCAATTAAAGACAAAGAAGAGTAAGATAAAGCTCCCGTGCGCGTAGCTTCTGAGTGTATAGGGTGAGACAAAGGAGATGTGGCTCTTGTCTTCTTTATGCTGTGTGCATAAAGAGCAAACTCAGAGGCTGGTTTACCTGGATCCTGTCAGAATAGTTATCAAGGAGGAGGACGCCGGAGCTCGTCACCTTCTTAGTTTCAACCATCGTTTTCAGATCAGCCAGCAGGTTCATGTGCTTCGACATGTCTGTCGCCAGGACCTGACAGGGCAAAGACGGTTCTATGAACTAAAGCCAAAAGGAAGGCGGATTGGCAAACGGACAAAAAGGCATTATTTTGAGTTTAAGGAGGAATGGAGAATCACTATGATGAAGTAAGATGATGAGGTATGAAGTAACAATGTGTGGAGATGACTTCTTCTTGGGGGAATCTCTCTTCCTTGCTGATGCCAAGTTTTTCTGGGAGGCCAGAAAAACATGCACAGCGCAGAAACTTTAGGTACCTGACTGACGCTCTCCCGGTAAAACCACCATGATTGTCTGCGCTTGTTCTGAACTACCGAGCCTTTGCTGCCCTGTAACACGTTGATTCAAGGCTCCTCAACCAGCGCTTAGGATGCACAGTATTCCGGTTAAGTTTTGTTCTGTTGCTGATCAAGGACAAACAGTGCTTCCCTGGGTCCAACACAACTTGGGAATGTACTTTGGGGGCTGACGAGGCAGCTGGATATATAAAGTTGCTTGTTACCAAGCCTGAGGACCTGAATTTGACCCCTAGTGGTAGAAGGAGAGACCTGACCACCCACAACCCATCCTCTGAGTCTATAGGTACACCACAGAATGTGTGCACACATACACACCCCAAACAGAAATTTAATAACTGAATGCAATTTTTTCAATTAAGTATAATTTTGTAATTGCCACAGATTTTTTTTTCCCCATTGTCACACTTACTCTCAATAATGCACTGAGAGAGGTGAGTCGAGTTGAAGGTATTTCTAAGTGGATGGGGAAAGAGGGAAGGAGGGAAAGACTCTACTGGAGTTGCAGAGGCTGCGACTGAGTCATCCTTCTGTCCTGCTCCTGGCTGAGAGGAGCTCAGGAAACAGCCTGACTAGTGAGGCCCCTTTGCCTTAAATCCCAACTGCTAGGAACAGACTCCATTACAAAAGAAGCCCGCTGGAGGCAGCAGAGGCAGTTCCTACAGGTCGAACCTGAGGTCATCTCTAAGAACTCGAAACTCTTTTATTATTATTATTATTATTATTATTATTATTATTATTATTATTATTATTTTAGTTACTCACAATGTCAATGACCATTTTCCTTAAAGATTGTCTTTGCTTTTTGGTCAGATTCTGGAAAATGTCACAGTTTTCTTCCTGGAGCAACTTAAAGCCCACCGCCAGGTGGTGGTTCTCTAGGACGGAGGAGTCGTTGTACATCAGAGCGAGTTCCGAGTCTGGAAAGAAGAGCAGCAGCAGGTCACCAAGGCTGTTGGATTAATGTCTTGCCTTACTGCCAGCACTCCAGAGGCTGAGACAGGAGGATAACAGGTTAGGAGCCGATCTGGGCCAACACACATGAATGAAAGCGAACCCCCGAGTTCTATAATGCTTCCCATTTAGGACACAGTCGCCCCTGAACTTCTCTATTACCCAAGAGCAAGTGTGGCAAATCGTCTAAGAGTCAAAAGAACACTGGAGCCCTAGGAGAGGATTATAGTTTGACTGTATGTGAACTTCTGGTCAGTTCCCTGAAGTGAAAGAAGTGGACCGCATTATCTCTTCAGGATCTATCAGGTCAGCAGACTGTGGGATTAGCCCTCACATCCGCAGTGTGTCCTGGGTGTGAGGTACCATTACCTGATAACTGTGGAACACTTGCCCTGATGCAGTATACAGATTGTGGGTGCAAGGGTGCAAGGCTGTTCGTACTCAGAGTGCCAGGACAGTATTCAGTGTGTTCATTGTGCCCACCCTTCTTATTAACACCCCGTTTTGCCCTCACTGTTGCCTTCTGAGGCTCCTGGCAATGCTCTATGCTTATGGACTGCCCTTCCTGCCTGGCTGCTCATGGCTTCACAGACCGTGTCCACCTGCCTACGGGCCCAAGGTAGAGAGATTTTACACTTCCCATGTTGCTTTGAGCCTCTGTATTAATGACAAAAAGACATTCTGCCTCTCCCTAGTCCTGAAAACAGCAGGTCTAGACACAGGAGGGTTTTTTCCCCCAAAGGTTAATTTTGTATTATGTGTGTGTTTTGCCTACATATACATGTATGTTCCTCGTGAGTGACTGGTGTATGTGCAGGGCAGAGGAGGGCACCACAACCCCCATGAAACCAGAGTTACAGATGATTGTGAGCTGCCATGTTGGTGCTGGAAACCAAACCCAGGGCATCCTCTGCAAGAACTGCCAGGGCTCTCAACCCCTGAGCCAGCTCTCCATGCCCACCTTTAAAAGAAAAATTTCCTTAAGTCACCGTCAAGATGGAAAGCATGGGTATTTGATCTTTATTTTCATTAATGTTCATATATATATATGTATATATATATATTTACTCATATTCAGAGGCTTCTTTTAAAAGACAAGTGTCTGGCACTACTTATCGATTGCTTTGAAGAAGATAGAGAGAATGGGGGAGGCTTGTGACGAGGTTCCTCAAGAAATTCTCTAATCTTATGAGAACTATACACATAAGAAAGGACACATCTAATCTGCTGCTCTCTGCTCAGAAACAAGACAGCGTAGTTTCAGGAGTAGGTGTGCGTGCATATTGTCCAGTCTTATTTGCCTAGAAAAAAAATCAATACTGTATAAAGGGAATGTCCAACCGAGTCTAACTAGTGTACGAAAGCTTCTTCTCTTCCTTCGTAACTTAAAGGCATCAAGAAGAGAAGATCCTGAGAGGACTAAGCTCCTTACGTTGTAAGTGGTCGGTATGGTGTGTCTTTTTCAAAGCTCGCACCTCTCCTAGGAAGATCTGAATGTAATGCTCATTCATGAAGAAAATGAGTCTTAGGAAAGGTAGCATACAGTATCATACTCTAGGGCCAACAGTTACAGGCAACCTGTCTCTAACCTGTCTTCATGTTACGGCTAAGGGTGACTCCACCTAGCCCTGGATTTCTCTTTAGGAGGAGATGTTTTTATTGCTGCTTCAGTTTTATTGCTAAGCTGTTTGTAATCTTCTAGATTTTAATTGTGATGATAGCGGGACCTTGCTCTGAAACCCTAAAGCTCTGTGTCACGAATCACCAACGGGGCCCTGAACAGAGCTTCAAACCACCTCATGAGCTGTTGGCACGGTGGAACTTCTCTAGACCAGCGCAGTCATGAGGCGCCTGCACAGCAGCCTAGACACGGGAAGGGACTTCTTTTATTCTTGGTCATGAGTGAAAAACCAAAAGAACAAAGCAAAACAAAAACCAGGAGCAGCCTTTCCTGGCAGTCAGTAATGAGCCAGGGTGTGACAGATTCCCAAAGGAGACTGCTGCTTCTAAACCTAGCAAGGCCCAGGGAGTGTGTGTGTGTGTGTGTGTGTGTGTGTGTGTGTGTGTGTATCTTGGTTATAAGACAGGTTATAAGTAATTACTCTTTTTTCACCTAGAAGGGATGGGGATGGCCCAATATGCCCTACTCCACTCAGCCTTTACAAATTTTACCAAGGGACCGAGTTCCCAGAGGGAGGTCCAGACTTTGGCTTTCAGCAATCTGTCCCTGCTAGTGCAGCCAAGAAGGCTCTTCTCCTGACACACTCAGAAGCACAAGCCGTTTATCTGTGCCTGATCTGGGAATTCCCATCCCCAAGCTCTTCCTTCTCAACCAATACTTGGTCCCGTGACAGTGGGAATAACCAAGCAATGTCACAACGTTCCTGCATCCCCTAAGAGGTGCTGAAGTGGTACAGTCCTTCAGCTTCTTGCACCCTATAAAGGGGTGTTGATATGAAGTACCAAGGCCTATCTTGGTTATCTCTATAAATATTTCATACCACAGATGACCAGTATTCTCTTTACTGCAAGGATCAGAATCCACAATGTCTTCAAATGTAAGAGATTAGACAACACTGGGCACCCCAAATGCAAGTCTGAAAATTCATCCTGAAAACTCTTCTTCCCGAAACCACCATCGGAACCCAGATCTCTGTAAGTCATGCTTCTACAGTGACACACAACCAGGACAGACGCAGATGCTTACAGATAGAAGCATTCCTATAGGTTTATTGTGGGAACTGCTTCAGGTGTTTGCTTATAGAAGCAAAGAAAGGCCTGGATCTGCAGTGTATACCAGAGAGCCAAGAAATTCAGTGGTGATCTAGTCCTTGTCTGAAGACCATGAGGGAATGAGGTGGAAGGGAGTGAAGTCTAGGGCTCTGCAAACAAGCAGTGGATAATGGATGTCCTGGCTCAGAGTAGAATGCCACTTGTCCCCCTTCACCTCACCTACTGTATCGGGTCCCCATTTGTTGGGTGACAGTGCCCATGCACATGGGTCAGAGGGATCTATACTTGGTCTCCTAATTCTAATGCTAACTTCTTGCTGAAAGGCTCCAGCAGCCTCACTTGAAATTAAGATGTTCCAGCTCTCTAGGCATCCCTAGAAATCAGTTATCACAAATGAGACTGTAAGCTTGCAGACGGCAAAGACACACGCTTTCGTTTGCTTTGCCAACACTGTCTTCCTCCACTAAGGGCAAGTGCTAAGCGCATTAGGATTTCTTGTCGATTGTACCACAGTATAGGTAGACTTAAATGAACTCCATTTTACAGTACTAATTACCAACTTATGCCACAAAAGCTAAGAAACGTGATGCCCTACAAAAAGAGCTTTACAAAAAAATTCAAAATTTCTGATGAACTTAAAATTATTAAAAGCTCAGAACAGGCAAGGGTATAGAAGATAAAATAAAGGTGGTATAAATATAAGTAAACTGTGAGTGAGTGTAAGCTTTCTGATGGATTAAATAAAACAATATGTATACAAATATAAAATAAGTAGTTTTAGTCTAAGATTATACATATTCAAAGTGATATACACAGAAGGAAATGAGTAACTTAGTGTCTACCAACAGGACTTAAGTTGCTTTATTTTCTTTCAGGAAACAGGTCTAGACTAGGTCTCTGAGAAGACAACAGATTATAGGTAAGCACCTGTACTGGGAGTTTTATGTCCAAAGTTCTATGCTTATACATGTGCATAAAAGATGTTTGAAAGAGCAGTAAAGCTCATCGCAGGGAGGAATTCCCTTCATGGTTTTGCACGCTGTGTCTCTCTCCCTTTTCAATGAACATATTATTATGATCATCATCCACAAGAGCCCACTGTGTAGCCCTGGCTGGCCCTGAGCTCACAGAGGTCTGCCCGTGCACTGGGATTAAAGGCATGGCCACCCAGCTGAGCACACACTATCCAGCCCTGAGATCAACTGGATGTGATGAAAGATGTTCTCTAGGCAAATGGAAAAGAGGTAAATCACACACACACACACACACACACACACACACACACACACACACACACACACATCTTTATTATATAACAGATGATTGTGAACTGTATGTGATGAGTTTGAAAATGACAACATGTTCTACCATGCCACTAAGTCACTGGCGGTATTAACGGCCATCTGTGTGAGAACTTCTGAAAGAACCAGGACGAAGAGGGACAGGCAAGGGATTGCACTGATAGTGTTGCTGGGGTTATATTAAGGTATATTATGTATATGCATGATAATATAGCATCAAAATATTTTACACACATGTATGAAAATATCACCCGTGAAAGTGCAATTGTCACTGTTTTATACAATTAATGTATGCTATAAAAAAAAAAAAAGAAAAAGACTTCTAAACAAAATGTTCCTAAAACTGCCCTTCTCCCTGTCTCTCCACTCACACTACGCGCCCTGATACTTTCCGATTTCTTCCACTGTCTGGAGTACCATCTCCAGCCACATAAGCACTTGTTCCTGCCAACATAGCACAAGCTATTGTGAGCCAATGTTTTGCCCTTGTTCTCTACATAATCACATTAGTTAAAAAAAAAAAAGTGTCTTTATTTCAAAGGTTTAAACAAAGAAGAAAGGTCTCTCTATTATATAACCCACTAGTATAGCTATGGAAAATCCATGTTCAAGTGATATGAGAGACGGATAATTTCTCTAAAGTGCTTATGCTGGTAGTTAGATCCCTCTTCATCTTACTGTGAGGTAATGCCTCTCTACTCTTGGAAACCCAGAAATGCATGCTTTGAATACAAGACGAGTGTGAATAAATCTTTCTCCCTAAACTTGGGTATCTTTACTATAAACAAAACACTCTCTTTCCAAGTGAAATATAACACCATACATGTTCATACCTTTCATACTCTTTTACTTTTTCAGAAAACAAAATGGGAAAAATCAAGTGATCTTTTCAGGATAAATACCGTTTAGTATGCTACAGTCAAACCTTTATGAAGCTACTGACACATTATGGGTTGATTTATCAGCATTGTCTTTAAAACGGCTAAGGCAACTTCTCTACCTGGGATTTCAATTTCTCCACGTCTGGTGTTTGCTGACCTCTATGTCACCAAGGCCTTTGTTAAAACTAAACTTCTCATTGTATACTAAGAGTCTCAAACAGTCTCATAACAGCAGTGAAGCATGCATCATCAGCTCCGCCAGGTACAAAGGACCACCCTGCTTTCAGAACCTATGGGTGCTTTCAGTAGTGGAAAAACACCATGGGTATGAAACCATTCAGTCCCCTCAAACTAAGATATCACTGAAGACTGAGATCACAGCTAAGAGGCAGGGGCATGACTGCATTGGGAATCTTCTGGACAACATGCCCTAGGGACACGTCTTTATAGCTCACTATGCCTCTGAGGTCTCTTCAAGTGAGGTAGCCACCTCTCTAGTGGTTTGAAATGATGATCAAAACTCAAGATTCTTTTGTTATGAAAACCAGGTTCAACCTTTGGCTTTGGAAGTTGGAAGGACCAGCCTTGAGTCAAGGGCTTGAGAGTGTGGAAGCCTGACTCATTAGCACTGAATGCATGCATGAAAGTCACAGAAAATATCAACTCAAGTCTCTCAAGTATTACAACAGACAAAAATAGACACGTAAGTTTGACAAATTATTTCATAAAGGTCTTAGATTTGTTATGTTTAAAGTTGCCAGAGATTCAATTGTTACGTGCTATGAATATAAACCATTTGCATTACTGAAGAGGAAGAAAGGAAAAAGGGTGTGTGTGTGTGGGGGGGGGCAGGGGAGACTGCAGGCTCCAGTGTTCACTCAAAGCTAAGGCAGTGATTCTGGTCAGCCCTGGGACACATCTGTGTACCTCACTGGCTGAGGAATGACACTTCCTCACTACACCCTATCACCTGAATGGACAGCAAGAGCTGCTCCTTAAGCTAACTAAGGTCTTCCCTGGGTAGCTGTGGTCCCACCCACCATTACAATGTTAAAAACAGGTTTCTGCCTAGGTATGCCACCAGAAAAATGAATCTAAACAGACACCTTTGTCTAAACTTATAAGCATTCCCCAAATTTCTCCATTTTCTGGTTGTCTTTCAATCTTTAAAGGGATGAGGGCTGTGCTCGCTGAGATAGCAAACTCCACAGATGCCCTGTCACCCACCAGAGTCCCACAGGGGCCAGCCAAGCCCCAACTGTGTTTCGAGGGTTCACAGAAAGAAGAGAACTTGTCTACGTGATCCAAAAATCTATAGTAGAATACTTGAGAGATGGTGATGCTATTATGAGTTACTTAAGTGTGTTTGCTATTCTTCACTCTGATGACATTCAATGGAACATGCACTAGCATATATGATAGAATGCAAAGGAAATACACCTTCAGTATTTGATGTTGTAACTTAAAAGACAAATAGGTCTCTCTTAAATGTCGAAAATTAAATCTAAACAAGATATTCTGTCGACATGTATACCATTAAGGACAAACCAAGACATGCTCAGGACTCAAACTACTGAATACGCAAGACTTATGGAAAGTTCAACTGTACAGTGCACCACCATGTGACCTGCCAGCCCTTTGGAGAAAGTGCTCCATCTATCCTGAGCACAAGCCCAGGCAGAGATTCCAGCGTGGTCATAGTTTTATGCAGATGTTTTTGATGAGTCCTTGAGTGCCCTGTTACAGGTCCTCATAAAGCAGTGGGCACATGAAATGTGATTCCGCCTGATTAGTAAGCAAGCCCCTTCCTAACATTAACATCTGAAATGTGGTCTCCCAACCCCAAGTCCCAGGAGGTGCTTAGAGTCCTCTGACCCACTCTTGGCTCCATTCGTGGGTCACTAACAGATTTTGTTGTTTCCACAGAGGCTATTGAAAGAAAGGAGTGTCTGTAAGCAATCTCACAGACCTGAATGGAGCCTCTTGAGACACAGTCTCATTGGCCTTCTCTCTTTAAATCTTGCTACAGTGATGACTGGATGTAAGTTGTGAAATAAGTAGGACAGCCAGATGACTACAGCACAAGGGCAAAATGTAACCCACAGACCGAAGCAGAAGAAAGCTACTTTCACACTGCAAGTCTCTTCACTGAAGGGAAACTTATAATATCAACCTACCACAGCACGACAGGAAAGGATTATGTCATGGTACTTTTAAGTCACTTACCTAGCCTCATCAAGTACCAAGTAGCATCCATATAATGCTAAACCTTTCTCCATAGACAAGTCTCCTCCACATGCTCTTAGCTTGCGGTATATCAGAGATACAACCGGGTCTCTACCATCCCTTACAATTCTAGACACAGTGGTATCTTTCTTAGGCCCTGAGAGGCCACTGGGGGCTAAGGAAAGTGAGTTGTTAAAGATAAGAGCCTAGAAACTATGGTCCTGTTCCTTCCACTGGAGATCTACAAAAGGAACCAATTGGGGGCGGAGCTGCGATGGAAGGAGGAAGGAGAACTCTGACGTCTGGTGGGGATCAGGGATGACCACAGGGTAAAGAGCCTTAGTACTGGTTCCTACGGGGGCCTACACCATTGGACATGCAAAAACCACTTGATTGCCTTGTGCAGAAACACAGTAATAGATGACTTTTAGAGATGTACTACTGCCTGCCTCTCGGAAGGCCGTGATAAATTACATTGGTGTCATACTATTGCTAAAACACACACACACACACACACACACACACACATATATATATATATATATATATATATATATATATATATAGCACATTATGATACTGGAGAAACATGGACTTATAAAACCTACTTAGTTATTTTTTTAAATGTACCAACAAACAAACCAAAACCAGGCTTCACTTACTTGTATTGATCAGAAATTGATTTGACACACCAGGATGATCCACATCATGTATTGCACTGGCAAAAATGGCTGCGAGAATCTCCAAGTCTGTGAACACAGCCTGGGGACAGAGTACAGGTAGTGTCACTATGTCATTCCAGAGTTGCATGAGTAACGTACTATACAAACCAATGCGATAAACAACCCCAGGGCTCAGCAGGAACCCAGGGTAAAACCTGGTAGAACCGTAATATGCTTCATCAAGTAGGGGCTTCGGGATGAGTTTCTTCAATGTGATTTGAAAGCAAACTATTTCATCTACCTTTTATTATTCTTCATGACAAAACTCATGTTTGTTCTATTTTCAAAAAAATATCAGTGTGTCTGAAATGCTGCTGCAAGAATATACAGGCAGATGGGCACGGTAATACTGCTTAAGGATCTACTGTGAGAACATCTGAAGCCTCAATAATGCCGGGGGAATTCCTTGCTCTCTTCTTCCAGTCATAGAAATCACCAGCTCTGAGCCTCAGTGCCGACAAGGCTGTGCTGAGGGCATCATGCACGTTATTGGGCCGTTTAGCAAATTCCTTGCCTTTACTCACAACACGCTGGGAGCATGTACAACCGAAAATGTCTCCCGATATTCCCCGAATGTCCCTGGGTGTAGAGGTGGAGGAGACCAGGACAGAAATTGTTCCCACCTGAGAATGATGGCTGAAGGGTCAGCCAAATAATGAGCTGCAAGCACAATTTTACAATGAAGAGTTTAAACTATACAGCAACTCAGAATCTTTCCCCAAAATGATTATGGAAATCAAACCCCTTTATTTTTAAATACTTTATTTTCCACACTCAGTGGAATGATTTCTTAGGATTTGGAAAATTCAAAAGGGCATTCCCTTCAAATAAATTCTTGGAAAGTATTAACGTGTTGATTATATTTTAGAAAATTATATACCTTTGAACTACAGCTGTCCAACTAAAGTTCTAGAAAACAACCTAGCCGGAAGTCAGTATGTGAGATGTGTGTGCTATGCCCATTGGATCATTTCAGAGAAGTGACATTATGAACAGATGAATCCCCAAATCTCCGAGCAGCTCTCACAGATAAAACTCATCCAAGGATCTGTTGCTTATCAACAATAACTTTCTCCTCCTTGTAAGTAAGTCGACAAATCCCCACTGAAGTTATTAGTTGCTGTCTGTCCTGCGAACCCTCCAACATCTGAGTTTCTAAGAGCTCTGTACAAGGGGCAAGAGAGTGACACATTAGATAAGACCCTGACCTCCAAAGCGGGTGTAGAGAGCAGCACGTGAGTGGACTGGACGACATCTGCAGCATGGATGTTGTTGTGATAGGCCACGTCAGCATGGTAATGGTCTTCCAGAGTCATAAGATACGTAATCAAAGTGTCTACTGGGATTTTAAACGTTTTTAACAAATCTCGTTCCTGTAAGGAAAGAAATTCTCTTAACATTTTTGTCTTCCTAGTAACACTGGTTCCCCAGAGTAGGTTAAAAGAGAATCATGTGCTGGTGTTGCCTACAAATCACCCACCAGAATGAAACAATGTTTCCTCATATCTACTGAGGGAAATTGAAGTATCTGAGAAGCCAGGAACTATGGCAACAACTGGCAGCTGGGCTGGCCTTCTGAGAGCAACTGTACTGTAGCTAAGGGGTTCCGTGTGAGGAGTGGGGTGCCAGTCCTCAGCTCTGGCAGGCAGCTTCAGTGCAGCTGCTGACTGGGCCCCTCGGTCACACTGATGAACCCACATTTGCCCGCAGGCTGGAGCTCCTCATCTAGTCTCCAGGTACTAGCCCCAGTCCCAGCTTCTCAGGGAGCGCTACCCTGACGTGGTACAGGGGCAAGAATCGGGTATAGAAAAGATGACTGAATACTCAAGATACTCAAGAAATTATATCTGGTTAATCAGGCTCGTTTGTTGAGAAAGCTAAGAGGTCTGTGTTGTAGAGATGAATTTGTAACTACTGTTAATATATTGTTTCCATTCCCCCATATTTCTTAAATAGAAAAAATTCTATTATTAATGTTTTACGCTTCCTCCATATTTATTATTACATTCCTTGTAAAAGAGCAGTAGAAGAGAGGCATCCAAATACGTCAAAGGGGATGATGGTACAATGCATAGTGCAAAGGCTGGGCAGTTGGGGTAAAACCTGCCCCAGTGCCTCACTGTTGAGGTGACACTGTTAATAGGTGGCTGTGCAACCATGGGATGGGTACACCAACTTCATTAGTGAGTTCACAGCTAGATGGGCTACCATGAAGAAGGCAGAGCTGAAAGGAGCAGGCCTTGAAGGTTCTGTCCTGCCCCAGGGTAATGTCCCCTCCCCTTCCTCTCTCCCTCTATTGTTGGTTCATTTTAGCTGAGCCATTTCTACTCTGTCAGGGTTTATCTTATCACAACCTAAAGGCGATAGGGCAGCTGCCCAGACTCCCTGAAACCGTGAGCTGAAATAAATCCTCTTTCTCAAAAGACTGGCTCATGTCACAACAGCAGAAAATGACTAATGCAGTCCCTGCTTAGAAGCAATTGGAGGACATCACCAGAAAGCTGGTGTGCATGGTAACAGTGAGAGGCTGGTTACCTGAAAAATGGTGTGCATGATAACAGTCAGAGGCCGGTTACCAGACAGCTCTGCTATTCGGAAAACGTGGAGGCCCCACTTGTTCACGTCTTCCAGTTCCTAGAGCGAAGGAAACACCCAGAGACCATGAAGTTGAACAACAGGTGACAATAAGCCGAAGCATTTAAAAATTACAGACTTTAATGAAAAACACTGCTGACATAAGATAAAGAATGGCTCATTTTAAATGTAAAGGAAATGGCACGTGAACTGTCAAACTCAAGGCAAGTTCATGTCAACCTCCTGAAACACGGCATTGCTTAAACTCATGAATCTGATGGCAAATTACATTCATAGGCTTTCATTTTTGACCTCAATTTAATAGATGAAATCTAGTCACAGAATCTACCTAGTATAAAATCCTGAAGAGATGACAGATTTCTAACTCTCCAAGGTCAAAAGCTCAAATGGAGATGCTTAAAAGTACAGAAACAAGCCAGCCAAGAGCAACAAAGGAATACAAATCAACCAAGCCACATGGCTAAAGCCACAGATTAATAAACGTTAATGATTTATAGAGGTTTATGACTTGACTTTCCCACCTTCAAATCAAGGACTGGAGAGATGGCTCAGTGGTTAAGAGTAATTGTTGCTCTTTGTGAGGACCTGTGTTCAGTTCCCAGCACCCAAAGTTTAGTTAGGTGGCTCAGAACTGCCTGTAACTCCAAGTACAAGGTATCTTAGGTCCTAATCACACATGCACATTCTCTCTCTCTCTCTCTCTCTCTCTCTCTCTCTCTCTCTCTCTCTCTCTCACACACACACACACACACACACACACATACATACATACATACATACATACATACATACACATTCTCTCATTTACTTCAAAGAAAGCAAAATAGGTTTGTTGTTGATCTATCTCTATCTCTCTATTTCAGACAGACACAGTCTTACTATGTAGTTCTGGCTGTCCTGGAACTCACTATGTAAACCAGGCTGGCCTCAAACTCACAGAGATCCACCTGCCTCTGCCTCCCAAGTACTGGGATTAAAGGCATGTGCCACTATGCCTGACTCTAAAGCAGTTTTTAAGATCAAATAAATTAATGAACTTTTCTATCTGTTTAAAAGGGAAAAAGGAAGGAAGGAAGGGAGAGAGAGGGAGAGAGAGAGAGAGACAGAGACAGAGACAGAGAATTAACTAATTCATGAGGAAATATACTACATCGTGATCCCTGGAATCCCCTCACCTTGGCCAGAACATCTTCCTGCTCTGTTTTAACCCCAAACCTGGGGATACATGAATTAGTCAGGCTGGAGCTGTGCATCAACTTCTTGACCCCGCTGATCTGCGACATCGGCCTCTTCTTCTTCTCCTTTTCCTTCTGAGTTGGAGAGGGGATTTCCACTTCATGTTGCTTATCTTAAAAAATTCCGAGACACCCTACATTTATTATGAATTCAACTTTATTTTTTAATCACATAACATATAAATGAACAAACTGTAACTGCTCAGTACATATTCTAAGAAGTGATTCCAAACACTACTTTTCCTTTTAGAGTTGACTGCAAATTGGTGTCCTCAAACACAAAATTAAACAGATTCTACTTAATTACCAGAGGCCTCTTGATAGATTATCCTGAGAGAAAACTGGGATGTGATAGCCAGTTTAAAGAAAGCAAAATACTTGGTTATTTACCGTTTGACAACTCTATTCCCATTTGAATTCATTTGGAAGTTTGGAAACAACTTTTTCCACTAAGGACTCCAGTTTCAACATGTATTTTAAAATGGTAGAAACTTCACATGCACATATATCAAAAATAGCAGTGAATGAACTTGGGGGTTAAATAACTGTGACCAGTCACACTGTGGGAGTTGAAGACCCACGGAATGACCAGATACTTCTGTCGCGGTTTCCCTTGCAATAAGAAGGAAATGCTTATGATGTAGCCAAGTCTTACAGGGACCCACAGACAAACCACAACATTATATAATGATAGGCATATATGCTAATTTTTACAGTAAAAGCTATAGACATACGATGTCTTTGTACATTCATTTCTGTTAAAGGCCTTAACTCATCCGTGTGGTTCAACAAACATCAGTATAGGAATTTGCTTCTTCATATGCAATAATTTTGTTTTAAAGGTACATTCCATGGCTAGAAGGGATTCCAATGATTAACTTTCACTTATTACATTTTCTGTCTGTAGTTAAGGTTAGAAGGGTTGTCTCACAAAGCCACACACTTGACCACAGCAGCAAACTTCCCTTAGGAACTGCAACTGTATCAGTCAAATTAGGCGTGGCAGTCACCAGACTTTCAAGCCTTCACGGTAGGGGTAGGGACCATTTATAATTTAATTCCCTAGTGCCCAGTAATGGTGGCATTTAACAAAAAGGTGTTCAATACAACCATGAATCTCAGTAAATATTTTATAATTTAGTATCAGGGAAGACTTGGCTAGAGAGGTGGCTCAGTAGTATGGTGCTTGCCCAGCATGTGCTAGGTTGTAGGCTTGGTACCCAGCACTGTAAGCAAACAAACAGAACATCCTGTCACCTTCGATTGATTCTGAGGCTTAGGGTCTCCATTTATTAACATTATGTATTTAAAAATAGCTTTTCTAACACATATTTGGGTTCCATAGCAAGTTAATCCTAAAAATAATCAAGCAAACAAGTCTAAGGAAGGTTTTAAGTTGCGTGGTGCTCTTCTCACCTAAGAATGTGTTTGATATGTACTCCGACACCTGGTTGCCAGACCGACTCATTTCAGAGAGATGAGTGAGCTCCCGATTAAGCATCCTTTTGAACTGGAAGACAAAAAGATACAGCGTTCTTAACGTTAGGGGAAGTTTGAAGTGTCATGGCATAAGCATGCCCTTAGGTCTCTCAGTGAAATATACCCAAAGGCCGTTTAAATACTCGTGACCATTTACTATCCAATGTGACTTTCTGCAGTGGAGGAAAGTTGCAACGGTCTGTGTGGTGACCAGTCCCTGGGCCCATGAGGATATGAAGCCCATGGAAGGAAGAATGAGAAATTGAGACTAGAATTTCATTTAACTTTACATATCTTCAATTTAAATATGCAAAGTTAGCCAGCACAGGTCACAGCACCTAATGGCATTAATTGATGGATAAAAGAATTTTTAAACAAAGGTATTATTATCATTGGCAGAAGAAAAATGTAGTAGATGAATATAGGACAATTGCATGTGGCATTCTATATATTTTTTAAATGATTTATTTATTTATTATATGTAAGTACACTAGGAGAGGGCATCAGATCTCATTATAGATGGTTGTGAGCCACCATGTGGTTGCTGGGATTTGAACTCACGACCTTTAGAAGAGCAGTCAGTGCTCTTAACCTCTGAGTCATCTCTCCAGCCCACCATTCTATATTTCTGCTTGCTTTCCTTTGCTTTTGGTTGTTTGACTGTTTCCTATAGTTATGGAGTCAACTTTAGTTGATTTCACCCCCAAATCCCCACCGGAGCCCTTCTGCCCAGCAAATCTCCCTTCTGTTTTCTTTTTTCTTTTTGTTTAACCTGTGACACACTGAGTTTAACACTCTATTCTTATATCACTTGATTGATCATTATCAAACATCAATATAACGGTCAAACGTAAAAGTATAATTCTTTAACGATAAGGAAAAACTGAATGGTTTATGTGTTCTCAGGGCTTTGGAGAGATACAACATTTGAGTGAACACTACTCAGCACTTCCCTCTGACACTGTATACAAGCAGAATTGTAAGGAGTAGGAATTCTCAGAAACCACAGAATTCACAGATCCATCTCCCAAGTCGGGGAAACAGGAGACAGGTCAGTGCTCTGCCCTTTGCTTTTCAAGTTCACCATTTAGTTTTACCGAGGTCACAGGGCCTATGCCATCAGACTCACTGCACTCGTCTGCTAAGGCAGCAGGGAAATGCAGATTAAAACAGCTCTGAGATTTCAGTTCCTCCCCACTCAGAATGGCAGAGCTAAAAGGAAGAGGACAAATGCTGGTGAGGACTTGGGGAACACTGCTGAGGGGGAGTGTGAACTGGCACCGCCATTATGGAAACCCTTTTGGAGGTTCCTCAAAAAGCCACAAATAGATCTGCCACATGATTCAGCACTCCCGGGCATTTCTCCAAAGGACGCATCTTACTACAGAGGTCCTTGCACACCCGTGTGCAATGTTCTTCTATCCACAACAGCCAAGAAATGGAAACAACCTATATGTCCATCAATGGGTGACTGATGATGAAGACATGGCACATTTGCATGATGGGACATTATTTCTCTTCTAAGAATATGAAATTATAAGAATACATATAAGTGAGTGGAATTGGAAGAGGTCACTCTAAGTCATGTAACCCAAAAAGCAAACATGGCATTTTCTCTCACTTGTCAATGCTGTCTTTGACTCTTTACGTATGTGTATTCCATGTGGAACACTCACAGAGGCCAGAGAATTAGAAAGGGACCATATGAATAGTGTTTCTTAATGTAAAGCCTACCTTTGAGTCTAGAAAGCTCTCCCAACCAGGCATGTTAATATGCTTCAACAGTTTTCAGTATTCAGAGTCCCAGTTTTGTCTGTCTGTTTTTATTGTTGTTTTGTCAATTTGACACAAGCTGGAGTTAATCTGGGAAGAAGAAGCTCAATCGAGAAAATTCCTCCAGGGCTAGAGAGATGACCCAGTGGCAGGAAGCACTGGCTGCTTTCCAGAGGACCTGGGCTCTATTGCCAGCACCCACACCGTGGCTAACAACTATTCAGAACTCCAGTTCCAAGGGATCCAGCAGTCTCTTCTCTGTGGCCTCTATGGCCACCAGGCATACATGAGGTACACAGGCATACATGCTTGTGTTAACACTCATACACACTGAGAGGAGGGGGGAAGACAGAGAAAGACAGAGAGCTGGGCGTGGTGGCACATGCCTTTAATCCCAGCACTTGGGAGTCAGAGGCAGGCAAATTTCTGAGTTCAAGGCCAGCCTGGTCTACAGAGTGAGTTCCAGGATAGCCAGGGCTACACAGAGAAACCCTGTCTTGGAAAAAGAGAGAGAGAGAGAG
>NC_034600.1:40252243-40275743 GCF_900095145.1 Mus pahari | reverse complement strand
AGAGAGAGAGAGAGAGAGAGAGAGAGAGAGAGAGAGAGAGAGAGAGAGAGAGAGAGAGAGAGAAAACACCCCTCCATCAGATTGCCTGTAGGCAAGTCTATGATGCTTTTCATAAAGATTGATATGAGAGGGTCCAGCTCACTAGGAACTGTGCCAACTGTTCCTGGGTAGGCGGTCCTGGGTTCTATAAGAAAGCAAACCAAGCAAGCCATGGAGAGCAAGCCAGTAAGCAGCATTCCTCCATGGCCTCCTCTTCAGTGCCTGACTCCAGTTTCCTGCTCTGGCGGCCTGGAAGTGTAAAGTGATCTAAGCCTTTTCCTTTGCAAGCTGGTTTCCGTCATGGTGTTTTATCATAGCAACAGAAAGCAAACAAGGACATTGAGAATAATGCCGCTTTCTAATACACAAGGTAACCAATATTAAATTCATGATCAAAAATATATAAAAAAGCAATTTTCTTATATATGTATGGTAGTGACTGAAACTTTACATTTCACTCACAGATTTCTCTTGTCAGCCTAGAGAAAAGGAATGAGCTCATCTTTTGGAAGTATATGAAATGCAAGCTTTAGACCTGATCCGGTGTATTTAGAATTTTCACTACTCTTGCTGTCTTTACATCATTTGTACAAGATAATGCAAGCCAACGGTGAGACACAAGGAACACATGCTCAGTTTCTCTTAAAGGTAGGAAGAACGGGCCATGGTGTGTGTCGGTCTGCAGGTACGAGTATATTCTCAAATGTGGAAACATAAAATGTGCTCATCTTACCCTATGTATTTGTACACATTCTTGTTAAGCATAGCACACACATATATGGTTAAAAATAATCTAGAAACCTAGACATAAGGGCAGATTTAGAAAAACCTTTAAATCCCCACTGCCCAGAAATAATTACCACAGACAATACAGAGATATAAACCACAGACAATTGGCTGTATTTGCTCTGAGGCCTTTGTACTGAGGCATGCGTACTGCATCACACACTACAAGGCATCAGGTCCTGTTTGCACTCACAGAGCAGCACACATTACTACCTGTGAAACTAAGACGAGACTTCCTGAGATTATTTCGAAAGGCATTTACACTAGCTAGTGATCAAAATTTGCGTCATTTACCAATTATGTTTTCTTAAGGAAATTGTCAATTTACAGTTAATTAAACGAGCTAACCATTCAAGCTGTCTTCTATTTTGCCCACCAAAGAACACACACTCAGTTATTCGAGTTCTTCTCGTTAGCTCTTCTGTGGTGATCAACCCTGATTTCTGAGCCTTTAATACTGATAACTGATTTTTTTTATCAATAAAGGACACAAAGATATATCTGATTATATAGATACATCTACAGCTAATCCCCATTTTATCCATCTGCATAAAGGAATTTAGGCAAGGGCCCATATGGGAAATCACAGCTGTTTCAAAACCATTTTAAACATTGTCTCAAAGCCAATATTATGTATAATCTCTCACATGTAAAAAAAAAATGCTTTATAAGTAATTTACCCTTGGGAGAATGTACACATTAGGTAAAATATATTCAAAAGAAGGTTTTCTAAATATTTTAACCACATAGCCAGTGATGTATTTTCTCTTTAATTTCAAGTGGCCCATGCTTTTAAGTTGAAGTTGCCATTAAGAACTACCTGCCCATATCAAAATGGGGTGAGGTGTGTACTGCTTTCGGCTAGTGTGAGCCTCTCTGCAGACAGTACAGGAAGTGCCAGCCACATGGAACATCTCTCAGTACAATGAAGCACCAAGATGCTCATTCCCTGAAGACCACTGGGAAAAACGAGACAGGAATCCACAGATCCATCGTCTACCTTACACATAGACTGGTAGGATGAATATGTTGCTGGACATGGCAGCTGGGACATTCTCATGTTCATGCTACCTGCAGATATCTGCAGATATGTCATACAAATGATTTGGGTTTGCTGGAAGAATGATGAACCTCATGTACAATTATTCTGCACCTTTGTTGACATAATTCATACAAATCATCGGTTAGAACAATAAAATAACTAAGTTTGAAAAAGCCACTGAAGAGATTCTTCTGTACAGCCTTCCAGTGCAGACTCCCCTGAATAGTGCTGTATCATAGTCTAGTCCCACACTCCTCTCCCTCTTTGTCTAAAACGTAGAAGCATGGGTTGGAGAGACCCTACATCGCACACCTGCCTCCCTACCAAGGCCTGCTGTGTTCCAAAGAAGGCAACGTTGCATTTTTAACATAATTATTAGACAATATTTAAAGCAACTCCCGAAAGTATTCATCCCAGGAGAGCTAAAGAAAGGTGGGGGGGTGGATTTCCAAGGACATTTTTGAAGAGTTAAAATTGTTNTNTTTTTTTTTTTTTTTTTTTTTGGNTTCTGCTAATAAGAGTTTCAATCTGTGTATGCTAAATTAAAAACCACAAAAGTGGTCAGGAGTGCTTTCTCAACTTGTAGTTGCCTGGTTAAAGAATGATATATTAAAGCTTTTAACAAACATTTTAATTACAAGGTTAATTTCTGTCATTTTGAATAACTATGTTTATTAAGATATTTATAGACTATTTCCATGAGTAAGGAAGAATGGCTTAAAAAAAAAAAAAAAACCTAACAGAATGTCTCCTCCTTGCAATACCATTACACCCCCCCCCCCCAGTTGATTTAGGATGGGTGAATGCAAAAGTGCCTCTTAATAAAGCTCTGTGAAAATACTATTGAATTGGGTATGTAGCTATGTTTGAAGGTTACCTCTCTTTTATATTGATGACTTTCTTACTGGTTCTGTTCTGCTCTAAATGGTTTAAAACCATTACAGCAAATGGTGGTTACAACTAGGGGGGAAGAAAGAGGAAGATTTCTCTGTGGATGCTTTTGAGGTCTTTGTTCTCATTATGCACCAGAGTGTCTGTGTCTGTGTGTGTGTGTGTGTGTGTGTGTGTGTGTGTGTGTGTGTGTGTAGCATTTAAATCATAAGGCAAAGTCTAATTGCAGATGTTTGAATGTTGTGTTCTGTGTTTTAGAATTCCAGTTCTCTTTACGGTCTTCTTTTAAGATGGGCAAGGATGCAAAATATGTAATAAAACAAAGGAAGCATTTAAAAATTCAGTCCTATGTAACTGTGTAACACGACCGACCCCAACTGGGTGCATGACATGTCCTGTGTGCATGAAAAGATGCAGTGCATCCAGCAGTAAGACAATGACTACAGTTTCCATCCTGGAATTCTGCTAACAATTATTTGGATATGGTACCCTGCCAGTGTGGGAGATATTGAGACCTATTTAAATGCATACTGCATTGACAACTGTTTCCAGCATGAAATTCAAATAATCCCTTGGATATGATGCCTTGCAGGTATGAAAGAGATCAATATTAAGACCTGTTTAAATGAGTACTGCATTCGCTCTACAAAAATGAATCTTTCAGAACACATAAGACCAAATATCAATATTTGACTTTCTTAAAAGTTTAGGGGCAGCCTGTTAACACAGGCATGAAGCAGTCCAGCAAATGTCTTCCTAAAAGGTAAGCCTTAAGAGTCTATATTTAGATTTGTATAGGCATTGTTCATAGTCATAATACTGACAAAAGTCATTAAAATGCCTCAAGGGGCTGGAATAGCTAAGAGAGAGAGTGTCTGGGAGAGGGTATGAGTATTTCTTATATTGCTTTTTACTGGAATTTTAAGACAAGAAATGGCAGCAAAACTCAGGCAATAAAAACATGAGATGCATTTTTTTTTTTAAAAAAGAAAATCTGGACTACCCTAGAGATTTAGAGAGAGAGAAGAAATCCTAGCAAGCAAGGCAGAGGGATCACTAGCTTTCTTAGAATTCTGGTCAACCTTGGCAGCAGACATGAAAGTTTGCTTCCCCAAGAAATGGAAAAAGCAACAGACGGAGCCTTCACTCTGAAAGTACTTAGGGCAGCAGAATAGACAGATATCTTTGAAAAGATGTGCTGTGATTGGCTCACACATTCCAGGCTGAAGTGAGCCAGGGGTTTTCTCCTCCCTGCTTCAATCATGAGACAGAACTCAAGGACAGCTTTACAGCAGGGCAGGTGAAGAAGCAGGGTCAGCATCCTCATGATCTTACCAGTTACTTGAGATTAAAATCAAGCCGTGGTGTGAATAAACTTTCTTACAGGTATCTCCAGATAATCAAGTTTACAATATAATGACAAGCATTCAGTCATCTACAGCTTTAAAGACAAAGGGGAAAAAACCCCACTATTTTCCACTTGAAGTCAAAAGTAGCACTCAAAGAGAACCACATATCAACTGATAAGATGTAAATGCGGCGTGCCAATCAGAATTCATCAGTCACAGTAAGGAATTTGGTACAATAATTTATTTGCAATTAAGTTATTTCACTGCCTTGCTATTTAGAACATAACTTAAATTTATATAGGACACACAGAAGAACTAATGCACATGCAAAATCTTCTATCTTAATACACAGAGTACTCCTGACACTCAGTTATACAATCTTATCTTCAGCAACAAAACACTTCTTTCCCAGTTCATATCTAAGAGAAGAAATAAATTGCTCAGACACCATTATAATTAGTTAAAATCCACCTCTTATTCAATGAAAGTAGACAATTTTATCGGCAAAATAAATCTTACCTTTATGTAGCCCCAAGACACTGACAATAAATAGTTTGCTTCAGGCATTTTTGATTATGTGTCTATATGTATATGTGCCAGCAAGTTCTAAAATGTGCTTTTCTTCAAACCGTGACTTCTACCAATTTCCACAAAGCCATTCAGGGTGTGGGAATTTAAAGATTTTTGGTAACTAAGTATAAATAAGAAAGCATCGTATTATGATCCCATCCAGCCGTCTTCCCATTAAACACATGCCATTTGTAAAACTCCGAAATGGAACGAAATTCAGCAACTATTCTGCATAAGGAATATCCATGTGATGGAGGAGCAGCTAAAGAGCTAAGGTTCTGCATCTTTCTCTCCCGAGCTCCAGGGCTTAATGAATAATGTATATCAAGATGCTTAGCTCTGAGAAAGACTAGCTCTGTCAAAGGCTACCAAATAAGGAACTGTGGGGGAAGCCAGGGAAGAGTGACATGAAACCCCGCCCATAGAACCAACTATGCACCAATCACATTCCATCTCTGCTCTAGGAGGGCAGGGGGAAGGTTGCGGCTCATCATGCTTTGTGATTGGTTGGCAAGGTGAGCCTCTAGGGAAAAAGAGGCTTTCCTTCCCACATGGGGAACGCCATTTAATAAAGGTCTCCCTGCAGCCTGCGAGAAGATGAATGGGGCTTCCCTCTCACAGGGACGGATAACGACCACAAAGCCGTCAAGATCTGTAGTCATTTCTTAAATAAGCATTGCCAGTCGGTGTGGATTCCGATATCATCTCAATGTGCACAGTCTGTCTCAAATCCCAAACACGTGGCTTTCCTGGTGATAAAGGCGATTTTGCTCCCTCCCCTTCCCACCACACTGGCAAAATCATAATGAAACGCTACAGGTCCTGACTTCACAAACGAGAACGCATCCCTTTCTCCTTGGGGAAGTCTGCGGTCAAAATCCTTTGTTTCTATTGTTAATACGGTCACACTCTAAAAACGTACAAAGTCTAAAATATAAACCTGACTAAATGAAGGAGGGAGGGAGTGTCTGGAAGTTCATGGCTCTGTCTGGATATAGAATGCAGTGATGCATACAGATTCCAGTTTCTATATTCTGACCAGAAGAACATTTTTGTCATCCCCGATGAAGCCGAGAAAGAACTGAATAGCTTTTAGGCATGCAGCGCGGAAACGGAGAGTAAGCCTACCTTTTAAACCTGAGGGCTAAAAATGTACTGGACATTCTTGTGGGAAAGCCAATCTTTTCTATTCTGCTCGACATGGTATTATTCTGTATAACTTTTACCATAAGAGATCTTGTGGATGAGGAACGAGAGATATTCATTGCTCTTAGTCTATTGCAAAGTTCTGCATAAGGTCTATATTCTTGTCTCGGTTTATTACTCTGGGCTTCTAGGACTCCCTGCCGTGGTTACTCTACAGCACCCTGCATCGGGTCTGCCTCAGTACGTTTCACCCTAACACTTGTCTAGCGCAGCAGTCCTGCAATGTCCTTTTCCATAATTCCAGGTACTTTCAGCCAACTCAGTGCTGAAAACAGAAAACCCCAGAAATATTCTCAAGGTTTTAATAACACTGGTGATAGCAGACTGTTGCTAATATTCTAGTGTATTTTTATCTTTTTTTTTTTTTTTTTACTGTGCCTTAAGTTCCACATAACTAATAAAAAAAAATGCAGCCTATATAGGGTTCTGTACTATCCACTGTTTTAAGGCTGCGGCAGCAGGGTGGGGGAGGGTGGGAAAACATCCCCAAGGGTGAGGGTGGGAAAGGCCTTCCCTGCTTCTGAGATTTAGATCGATCAGATCCTTTGCTGCTGGGGTTCTCAGACACTCATCACACCTTTGGGTTCATTTCCTTCATTCTTCTAAATCCCCAACCCCAATCCTCCACCAGAATAACCCAGCAGAACACCCCTCGCCTTCCTCTGTCCTCCATTTTTCTTACCTTTGACATATCCTGCCTCATTTGAAGATGCTTTCCACTCCCTGCCCGGCTCTGTTTCTTCGGGCTTCTCTGGCCATGCCTTTCTTTGCCTTCTGTTAAGGCTTCCACCCTGGCTCGCCACGGGCTGCTTCGGGCCTACACTCCTTCATGACGACTTCTCGCCTGAACTTTAGTACCACGTTTCCAAATTCACAATACTCTCCCATTTCAAATGTCCTGCCCTCCCCGTCACCTGGAACTTCTTCAAAACCGTGAACCGTTTTTCTATTTAAAGTAATTCGTATAACTACTCCCACTGCAGTCACTGGGCCTGTGTTTCTTCCAGTGCCTCAGAAGAAATCTGTGACTCTTTCTGTCCATTCAGTGGGTATCTCATGTGAGTCACACGCTATCAGGTGTTTAACATAAATCATCCAAGTGAATCCTTGAGTAACCCTAGGGTGTTCCCTTCCACTAGTGTACTCCTCTCCTTTGAAACATTGTGACCAGTCCTGTCTTCTGTAAGATAAAGGTTGTTCCTTCCTGTCTCCACTCTCACCACATTAATCCAAATCATCACAGAGGCAGAGAGCAGCTTCGGTTTTCCCCACTACACCCTGATACTCAGGGCATGGACTCCAACTTGAACGCCTTTAGTACCCAGCTTCTGAAACTGTGCGTCAGAACCCCACATGAGACTGAATGCAAGGTCACAAAGTTGTGCAACAGTACAAAGTTTCTGAACACACAATAGAAAATTCAAAATCAAGCGCATGATGAATCTGAGGTGTCTGGTGTCACCTGGGTTGTATAGAATGTGACTTCATAGGACCCTGGCTAAAAGTACACAGTTCGCACACTCTGTACTGTGAGGCGACACCAAAGAGCGATGTCGGAACCAATTTGGCTCAAATCGGGTACAACTGCATGTTATTGCCGGGCTTTTACTCTACACACAGTTAATCCAATTACACAAAACACACTTGATATTTTTCTGCCGTTCTTTGCCAAGTTAACCATCAAACTGGAGTAGCTTTGGATTGTGTTCTTAAGAGTGTTCGATTTAGAAACTACCTTGGAGTGGCTCTGCTTTTTTAAATCTTGCGACAGATTTTGTGCTGATGAGATTAAAACACGATTTACATTTTTCAATTGTCCCTAACCACATGTCCGCCACGTTGTACTCTGTATTTATTATGCAAAGGGGTGTTGTTATTAGTATTGATGATTACAAATCTAAACTGCTGATCAACTCCAAGTCACACTGAAACTACTCTACGTCCTACAGTATCAAATAGCCACAATTTAATTCTGCATAGAAGATTAAGCAATCATATCCATCCATCAAAGTGCAGACGTATTTCAGTCTTTAGTAAGTGAGGAAAAAGCTGTTAGGCACATCAAGGAATTATTTTACAATACAGCCCTTTGTGATTTATTGTCAGTAAGTTTTAGATTGATACATTTATTTTATATACCCATATATTTAGGGTCACATGAAGATTTCTCAGTCACGGGTTCACAAGTGGGGAAAGTTTAAGAAGCCTTGCTTTAGCATACGGTCCTAACTTCTAGAGTGCCTACTTCGGCAGTTTAATTCGCCCAGAAATATCCTAGCAAGCTGTAACATTCTACAGTGAAACTGAGCTGGCCTTTGTGATCAAGTGACGCCGTCTGACTGTGGCATCCAGATCACGGGGAAGCCTTACACATTTCACCTTGCTGCTTGAACGGGCCACAGTGCCAACATGAAGGAGAGTCTGAGGAAATCGTGTGGACTTTGTAGAAGAGGAGAGAGATGGAGGGAAGAGAGCGCAGTCCCAGGAAAATACGCACACATTTCAGTTCCTAACCAGGGGAGTTTTCAGATGCTCACATCCGGGGAACACCTGATCGCAACACACACGGACCCCACACCACAGGATAGGAAACACCTTTTGAGATGGGGCCACGAAAAGGTAATCAGTGGACAACACACCTGGGCCCTAAAGAGACTGGTTGTCACACAGACAGGAAGCTGCAGGGCTGGGATCTGAAATCAGACAGTGTGGCTTCACAGTACTCTCAAGTGACAGAGAGTAAGTACCTCATAGCACTGCACACTGCAGGCGGTGCTGCGAGTGTGTCGATCATATATGGAAGAGTCAAAGGCTGACAAAATGGGACAGCATTCAGTAGGGCAGGGAAGGGCTAGGGGAGGTGTGGACACATGCTGTACCTACGTGTGGGCGTGTCCCACTGGACTCCATTCATATGCACAGTTAATGTGTGTCCACAAGAAAAGAACATCTTAGAGTTCGCTCTTTACCCTCTGGTCTGTGGCCGCCATCAAGTCTAATGTGAACCTAGGATCAATGTGCTTGAAATACTTAAGAACAAGTGTGCTGGCTCTCACAGCACCTCAGACTCAGGGAGACCTTCCTAGCAGCAGCTGTTTATCACACAGCACTCACGAAACTGAAAACATCTGATCCTATATAACCAGTCATATTCATTTTATACCCGTCCACATAAAAATGAAAGATATAGAGGGAAGTTTTTAGTAGCCAGGAATAAAGTCAATATTAAGTAGGTGCTTACATATACTGTTAACACTTAGATTATATTAACAGATGAAAACGTGATTATTAACTCCTCCATACAGAATTCTGAGGCAAAACTAAAATTCAGACATTAAATTCAATAGCTACCACAAACTAGGGAGCCTCTGTTTTTCAAGTGCTTTGAGATAGTTTTAGACGGTGTCAATAATAGCCTAGAATTCGTTTATAATCGATCCTTTAAATTATGTAATTTAGAATTTACTTTCACATTGGAAAAAAAAAAAAACTCTTTCCTGAGAAACGCTATTAAAACCTGACTGCCAGTCACTCCACTGCATCTATTGGTATTTGGCGCCCCCTAGTGATAAGCCATATGAATCTGACTTAACCAGCTCTGAGGCCCAGACTGGCATCACAGACAAAATGGTTTGAATAGGGAATGAGACGAAATCAAAACATGATATTACAGAGGCCCAGAGAGAACAAATGTACCATTTCAGAAGTGGTACCGTCTCTTGAGAGAATCATAAACAGTTAAAACTGACCTTTAAAAACTTAATTCATCCTCTGAAACATCCAAGGCTAAATCATGGCCTTATTTTTTTTTTTTCTTCCCCAAATGACTTTATTTAAAACAGCAAATACCTGAAAGGCTTAGCAAGAAAGAGTGTAACACCAGATGTGCTATGTCTGTTGAACCAAGTTAACAGGAACCTAAGTTGCTGTATGTATTTTCATTTCTTGGCAAAGTAGATTAACTAAGGACACATGAACATATGTGGTGGTTTGAATGAGAAATGAGAGTACCACGCATAGGCACAGATTTCTGAATACTTGGTCCCCATGGGCTGTCTGAGCATGTTTAGGAGGTATGGCCTTGCTGAAGGAAGTCTGTCCTAGGAGCAGGCTTGAGGTTTAAAAGTCACACAACTCTCCATGGTCTCTCTCTGCTTCCTGCTTATGGTTCAAGACATGAGCCCTCAGTTCTCCTGCCCTTAGCCACAACACATCTGTTCTGCCATAATGAAGCACCAAGTCAAACAAAGCCTTCCTTCTACCTGTGGCCTTGGTCATGGTGTTTTATAGCAGCAAGAGAGGTAACAAATTCATCATTGACACAGCTTGGATTCATATAGGCAGCTGTGTACATTCATAACTAGTTAGTTAGCTTCGCTAAAATCACCATCATCATGGCTATCCCTAGCATGACCTCGGTTTCACTGAGGAATAATCAATGCAACTGAACAAACTTCACATAAGTGAGGCCTCTTTGCTTCGAAGTTTGAATGTAGGGGGTCAATCTGTCATGGTCGGCAGATGGCATGATTTTATGTGAAAGAAATGCTACAGACTCCATCAGAGCAAACAACGAACGGTTACAACTAATTAACAAAATCAATGCATAACAGGATGATCTCAGGCCGTGCTAAGTCAGTCATCATTGAAAAGACAGAAAATGCATACTGGGTGCCGACTCGAATCCATGTTCTAGAGCCGCTGGCCAAACCCAACCATTCTCAGAAGCTGTGTGCTTTCTGAATCCAGCCACACTTGGGAGGTCAGCAGTCTGTTCTCTTTCTAGTCAGGGAGAATCTGCCTCCCATTTTTAGCATATGAACATTCCTCTCGCATAAGATGGGTTTGGGTTTAAGGCAGAATTTCCCAGAATGCAATGTAAAGAACATCTACCTAGTAAAACACCTTCAGATGATGTCCACTGTGAAATTGTCATTTTAGACACAAAGCAAGGCATTAATGAGGGTCATACACATTAACACAGTCAAAAGATATACTATGTAACGGTATAAGAGCTATACGATGTAACCTTGATTATATTTTACCTCTTATTTAACATTTCTCAAACTGACTTTACTAATGAACCCTTGTTAGGACCAGCAGGTGGAAACAACCCACAGCACTGGAGTTGCATAGAGGATTCCTGTAACAGTAGCAGACTTCCAGCACCAGATACAAGTATTTTTAATAGTCATTCACTTACTCTCTCCACAGATAACTGTTCAATAGCTACCCAGGAGCAGGGAAACAATAAAGCACCAGGCCAAATATGTAAGTAAATAAACAAACAGAAAAATAAATGAGAAGAGGGAAAACATTAAAGTCAGGAAAGCTCCCACAGGTCAAGAACTGAGACGGGACCCAGCTACCTAGAAAGAGCCAATTGCAGTGCGGCTCGGGAAGTGTGTGCACAACCTGCTTATCAACTGGGAAGACATCAATGTGGATCATACAAAGGCTGGAGAAAGAGGGGCAGGAGGAAGATCAGGGGAAGATTGGCTGATGGTCAGACAGCAGCAGGAGTTCCGGTGTGCCCTACAGAATCTGCAGTGTATTTCAGAAACCTAGAAGACAAGACGCGTTTTCACCAGGAGGAAGTGCATAACAGGTGTGTTTCATTTGATTTAAGGGTTTCGTTAAGTAGGCATGCTTTGTAATGCCACATGATGGTATCCTATTAGTATGTACAGTTTTTTTTTTGGTTTTATGTATTAATTAAACACAGTGTCAAATTTTAAAGGGGAAAGAAGACTTGAGGTGGGACCCACCACGCAGAATGAGGCCACGTGGGAGGACGCAGAGGCATCTCTGGAAGGCTCCGAGGAGGAGATGTTTTATAATTTAAACCTGGCATGGTTTACACTTGTAACCTCTTTAAAAGGGGGAGGGAGGGAGAAAAGAAGCTCCTGGGACAGAGAGAGTAGCCAGGACTTTACAAGGTGAACCCTGGGATTAAAGAAAGGACCAATGGTGCAGACTTAGGCCAGGTTTGAATGCCAGCACCATGGAGATGGAGATGGAGGGGTCTTGGCAGGTGGCTTTGCAGGAGAAAAAGGGAAAGCTAACCTCCCCCCCCCATATCAGTATTTAAGTGTGCAAAGATTCCATGTGCTTTTAAAGCATTCCAGGATCTTCCATCCCTTCCCCCTCCCCTACCCCCACATCCTTCTAGAGTTCTGGACTAGGAAGGCTGCCAGAGAATTCTGAAAAAGCCACCTTCAAATACTCCAAAGGCACCACATTAAAGCAGATTCATGGCTTTAAAACTTTTCTTGGTGTCTTTAGAGTAGTCCCTTAGAGGGGGCGTGAACAGACAATGCGTTGGATTAGGACTCTGAAAGGCTGGGTAACTCCTCACTCAAAGTCACACAAAAATAACTAAAGGTAGAATCTAGTGTCCACCAAGAGCAGTATCTTCATTAAGTCATGTGTAATTTAAATCTTTCAAGAATGAAGACTAAACTAAGGGCAATAATAAAATTGTTTTTAAAGAATTATTTATTTTATGTATGTGAGTACACTGTAGCTGTCTTCAGACACACCAGAAGAGGGCACTGGATCCCATTACAGATGGTTGTGAGCCACCATGTGGTTGCTGGGAATTGAACTCAGGACCTCTGGAAGAGCGGGTCAGCGGGTCAGCGGGTCAGCGGGTCAGCAGTTAAGAGTGATCTTAACTGCTGAGCCATTTAAAGTAGTGTAACATGGTGGTGACTCAAGACTAGAATTCCTCCAGCATTCAATATACTAATGCTGGGAACTGTTAGGAGCCTGTGGCCAGCCTGGGTTACATAGTTGCAGGTCAGCCTTGGTTACAGAGTGAGACATTATCTCAAAACAATAAGATGGGTGGGGAGAGCTCAACAGCCACAGAGAACACAGTTTTAAAATGGCATTTTCCTAGTTTGCTACCCTGACTGAGAACTGTGAGGTACACAACGGTGTGGAGCACAGGCTACTTTAGAGGCCCCCATATGATTGTCTGCAGTGTGTTATTGAAAGGCTCTCTGCACTGTGAGGAAACACCTGAGAACCCATGCAATGGAGATAATTCAGCGCAGCGCATGAAGCAGCGGCCACAGTTCCACGGGTAAGCTTTATTTTCATCAGCAGAACTACTTCCAATCGCACAGGATACAATCAGATTAAGAATGGCATGCAGGGGCTGGAGAGATGGCTCAGCGGTTAAGAGTGCTAACTATTCTTCCAGAGATCCTGAGTTCAACTTTTACCACCATATGGTGGCTCACATCCATCTGTAATGGGATCTGATGCCCTCTTCTGGTGTGTCTGAAGATAGCTATAGCAGTAGACTAACTCTCCTGAACAATGACTGTGTAAGTTCATTCTACTTGACTAAATGTGTATAAGTATAGCTAATACAATACCAACTGCATTGTTTAAATGGAGCTCTTTCTTGACACAGGACAAAGTTTTTTAAAGAAAACAAAAAAAACAAAAAACAAAAAGCAAAAGAACATTGCTCAGGGACACATCTTATAAATGCAGCAACAGATGGAAGCACTGAGCCCTATCCATTTATGCAAAAACACTGCAAGCATTATGAACAGTGATCAATGGTAGAACAGGAGCAATAATAGCTGTGGCTGTCACTTTCCTCTCGCAGCTGTGGGGAGTACACATGTGAATCAGGACATGGAAACTTCTATTTGGGGCACTAAGGGACTAAAGCAAGCAGGTGGCATCCAGAATGAACAGTTCTGATCATTCACAAAACTGTCTTCTAAAACTGACAGTGAAGCCTTGTGAAACTAAAACTGTGTCTAGGTATGGCATTTCTCCTAACCACTGTAAATAGTGCAGTCAACATATGTGAGCAAATATCTCGGTGGTAGCATTCAGAATTCTTTGGGTATACGTCCAGGGGTAGAGCTAGGTCAAGCAACTGATCCGTTTCTAGCTTTGTGCAGAATCTCCATTCCCATATGGTTGCCAGCTTGCACTTCCATCAACAATGAGTCAGGGCTTCCCATTTGTCTTATTTTTATTACATGTATTTTTGTTTATATACACGTGTTCATGTACATGCGTATATGTGAGCTAGCACCCGAGAGGTAGGTCCTTGGGTTCTTTGAAGCTGGGGTTACAGGTGTCTGTGAGACACATGACACAGATGCTGGGAACCGAACTCTGGTCCTCTGGAAGAACTGGAAGTGTTCTTGAACCTGAGCCATCTCTGTATCCCGACCATTTGTTTTCTTAATCTTAGGGCTGAACTACAGAAGGTGCGCAGGGTAATTCTATGTGATCATCCACTTCATCTCAATTTCACATTGATAGACTTAACTGAGAGATTGTCCAACATCTCCCACCCACTATTGGCTTCTTCTCCTAAGACTAAATCATCAGCACTTCATCGTCTGGGTTTAGAATCCCACCTCTCTGTCTGCCGACTCCTGTTCCTCAACACCTTTGTCTTCCTGCCTTCATCCATTCCTTTCATGTTGTTTCCAACCTGTTCCCTTTTCCCCTTGCTGCCTAGCTCTCTGATTCAACTTTTTTCGGGTCTTTCCACTCAAGATGACCCTGGCTCTTAAGTACTTTTTGCTGCTGTTTTCCTTATAATCAAATGTAAAAGTTCCTCGAGGTTCTCAGGAGTTACAAGTGGCTTAGACTGGCAAATAGGGCAGCCCAGAGTGCTGCCAAATCTATAGGTCTGGTGTCTGCCTCTGGCCCTATAACTAGATTCTTTCTTCCAGGCTTTTGCTTCCAGAAGCACCATTAGCCTCTCCCACCTCCGCAGACACCCAGCAGCACACCCAATAAGCATTCTACCCTGCACTGTCTAACCACTCCACTTCTTGTCACCTACATGATCCCTAGATGCTCAAATCAACTTCTGTAATAGTTCTGGGATGCTTCCCAATCATTCTGCTCCTCTGGGTTGCACCGATGCTCTTTGAACTTCTCTACAAGGAGATGAAGTTGTCTATTGTTCATTAGCACACAATGGCTTGCTCCTATGGCCAGCCATGTTTTCCATAGTATGTCTGCGTGTTTGGTAGTGGTATGCACCCATACACACACACACACACACACACACACACACACACACAAATCACCCTTTTCACATAGGAACCTTGGAGATGGTCACTAAGAACAAGCCTAAAAACATCCCTCCCTGAGAAACTAAAAACTGTATCCCACTGTCGGCAGTCACAAGGCATAGAACATACCCAACCCCTACTAAAATCTTTTACCCACAAAAGTGGTATAGTGGGGAGACGGTGACAGGTCACCCCAAGTAGCAAAGACACACGAAATGCAAACTGCAAACATCATTCAAAGGCGACTCGGACAAAGACCAAAACCAAGGGCAGGTCTAGCATTAAAAAGTTTGGATTCACTTAGAGATAAAAGCCTTGACAAGTAACACAGGGCTAGTTTTTTTGTTTTGTTTTGTTTTTGTTAAACTCTTCTACTTCAGTGAAATTAATTAGGTAAACCTCTAAGGAAAAAGATTTTTGGAATTAAAAACAAACAAACAAACAAATGAACACCCAGCAGCCTTTGACTAAGAAGCCCAAGTGTGATTTCTCTGCTAAGTGGCTGACAGTAAGCAGAAAGTGGATCATGTACCTAAATGGTGACTCATTCTCAACCCCTATAACAACTGCACCACTAGGGAATTTCTTGTTGCTGGCCATGGCTAGTGTCAGACTCATGACCACACCCTCATCACTGAGATGGCACCAGATTCAAGGTCATCGCTCTGGCACTCCTGTTTTCTCAGCTGGATTGTCATGTCTAGTCTGAGAAAGAAAGGTTCTCTTTTAGTTCTCGGTTCAACTTCTACCAGGAAAGGTAGCTAGCATCCTTGTTGATCTTTGACACTTCCTTAGCTACGGTCTCAGTGGCTTGCACAGAACCTAGAGCCTTGGAAATCATCCCTGAAAGAGGGGAAAAAAAAAATCTAAGCACAAGAAAAGGGGCCAACTCTGGGACCCCAGAATGAAGATCTCCAAGGGCTCCCTTTCCTGTGGCTGCCTTAGTGCACAATAACCCTGGGTGACCAGTGTTAACTGGTCAGTTTAAATAAAAATATGCTATCACAGGGTGCTAGGCTACCAAACTAAAACTAAAGTCAACAAACTCAGTGAGCACTGCATACTGGAGAGAGTTGAGGCCCCATAAATCACTGCGACTGGGTATCAGGATTTCAAAGGCACCCTGTAAGCTTCCACCACGCCTGTTGACTCTAGCTCCGGTTGCAATGGGTCACCTATACAGCAGCATATAAAGTTGACCTTTAAGTTTAAAAATAGTTGCGGTGCCATCCCTACTAAAGATAGTCCCCGGGGCCTCCATGCACACACAGGCTTCTGCTTTTGACAAGTCCTAAGAGGCGGGTTATATATGTTTTGCCTGACATAGAAGACAGGCTCAGAGAGACAGGAACAATTTAATTATCCAAGGTCACATCTTGGTGTGCGGTACATTTTTATCCTGCCTTGGGGTTGGAAAACTCATTGGAATGTAGGGGACATCAGAATGGTGAAAAGGGGCACCAGCACCTGCCCCTCCGTTCCACTGGAGCATCTAGGAGCAGCCGAAGGCCCCGTTCCTAGGACCCACCCATACTCCTTGTGACCTGGTTTCTTCCATCCTTTTGCAGCTTGCTCCCTACTATGCCCATGCCTCTTCAACTTCCTTCACTCCCAAACAACACGTTCCTGGGGGGGGGGGGGTGGAGTGGCCCAGCGGCTGGATTGGGGCTGGATTGCATAAACTACCCCTGCTGCGACTGGGCCAGGACTCAAGGAGGTCACAGGTGAAGGAGGTGACACCAGCTTGGAGTGCTAAAGAGGCTGAGCCTCATGAAATACACCCGTGGCCATAAATCTCACTCTCCAGTCAGTCCCGCCCCTCCTCCCACACCCACAGCTGACTGTCCTCCCTTAGATCTTCGCACCCTTTGGCTGACCTGTCTGGGATTTCTTTCTTTCTTCCTTCCAGGCTGTCCCAATCTCTCATGACAACTGCATTTCACCATAGGAGCCCTGAGGCTGGAGTGAGAAAGGGGGGCAGGGGACACCACCTGATCAGTTTTGCCTCCAGCCAGAGTCTTGACCCCAGGTCAGCTGGAACTCAGTTACACTCCATAAATAAGTTCTCTACCCTACTTTTCTGCAGTTTTCATCTATTACCCCAACCCAGAAATCCATAGCCTTATTTCCTTTTGTCCCAACTAGAAGAAAACAAAACCAAAAAGCACTACTCCCAACAAAAACCCAGCTCCAAGCCAACTTATAGTAGGGCTAATTTTAAAATCCTAAGGCTGCTTACACCCTTCCTGAACTGTCTGCCCCCACCATCAGCCAGGCTTTATCCCATGTTATTCCTAAATTCTCAGCCAACTTGCGCCTCAAGCTTTCGCTACATGGTCCTATTCAAGACCCTCCCATAAAGATCAGGCTGCCTTAAGTCAAACTCTTGCAAAGAGCTTGAGCTTGAGCTTGAGGTAGTTCCGTTCCCATCTGACACGACTTAGACAAGAAGGGAAGCAAAACAAGATGTCCTAGACTCTTGATGTACCATCCTTTGGTAAGTAGAGGATCCCCTTCTGGGAATTAACATGTTGCTGTTGTCACTTCAAACGGTCATTAAATGTCTATGCATACCTTCAAAATGTAGTCTGAGAACCCGTATGGTTCTCCTTCTATCCATCTGTGGATTATGGTAGAAAGTTTCTGACATACAGTGCATTGACTTCATGACTACACCAGAAATCCCAGCTGGAGGTGTGTGAGCAAACACACAAAAGTGGTTCCCATGACATAACTGTGCGGGACTTTTCTAACTAGCTACGGTGGAAGTCATATGTGCCGAAAGGACAATGTAAAAATATGTGACAGGAAGACCAAAGAGCGGGAAGTCTCATTTGCCCACTGGATCTGACTCCTCCCATAGAGAACAGCGCTGCAGCTCTGTGAACTATGGACTTTTTGACTGTCCCCCTCTGTGCCCTTCAACCACTAACAACACATGGAAAAACTCAGCTCTGGGTCCAACAACTCCCAGGTAAACCAATCTTCTCTTGATGTGTAGTGAGAAATGAGTCTATTTCCAGAGGCTTCTTTACGATGTCTCAAAACTCATCTCTGCTTACTGTCAGGGAGAACTAAGGGGCTACACCGGGAGCATAAAATTGTGAAACCAGAGAACAGAAAGTCAACAGCTGACAACAAAGATGATGTTAATCCTTTTCATTTTATCAAAGTTTACTTGAAATATTAAAAATATAAAAATAAAACACTATGATTCACGAAGCTTAACCCTCAGCCAAAGAAAGGAATTGACTCCAAATTTGTCTTAATTTTTTTAAATGTTCTTTCAACAGAATTATAGCTTAGCCTCTTTAGTGAAATGAGTTTTTCTCATACATAACAGAGTGATATAAATGTATCTGCAAATACTTACATGAATACTCTTTATTAAAAACAGAAAGCATCTCTAAATTGGAAAGTAATTTTCTCAATTTTTTTTTTTTTGCTACAAATTTCACTATGGTTATATGGTTCATTTTTTCCCCTAAAATTTAAAAACAAGACAAGACAAACCTAGCCAATATAAAATAGAAGCATTCCTGGGCAAAGAACGCATTTCTTTTCTAAGCACTGGAGCTGGCATAAAGCTATTAAGTAGTTACTCAGCAATGAGCTTTAAAAAAATATGTACAATTCAGTATATATAATTCCTTAAAAATAATCATTTTTGTATGATCAAATTTTTTTCCCCTGCAGCTTTACCACTGTGGGGAAATGTCTGTTGTTCTATAGTCAGTTTGGATCAGAATGATCAGATAAAATTAAAAAGAAAATTAAGACAAGACATCCACTTTGATAGGCACTCCTCTGAATAATTTGAAGCATACTCCTTTACGATGTCTTTATTCCTCTTTAAGACCGAAACAGTGCAACAAGAGCGTTGCTGTGAACAGATACAGTGGCCTGGAGAGTCAGCTTCCTGAAGCTGGGGAGAGGGCCACACCCATTGGTGTGAATGTATTCCAATATGGCAGTTTCATCTTAGCCTGGTTGCTATGGATACATCCCCATCACAACTGTGTTCTCCATACCCTAGACCTGTTTATGACAGGCCAAAGTGCTTCCTATTAGGGTGCCCACATCTGTATAGCACACTGTTGCCAGCAATAAGAGCTAGGGGCTGTCACCATAGGGGTGGCTGTGCTGCAGGCCAGAGATGATAGTGGGCACTAAAGCACACACGCTGGGCAAAACTTCCCAGAATCCTATCCAACAGACAAGTCCAAAACACACATCATGTTTTCACAGGCTAGTAGGGAAAACATCCCAATGAACCCCTTTCAGTTAGAATAATAAGCTGATAAGGAGAATGCTATTAATCAAATAGTCACGCAAGGAAACACAGGGAAGCCGCTTCCATGACCTGCATGGTTTTGCCAATGCATGATAAAATATTTAATTGAACCAACTTAAGACTAATATAGAATATGTTACATTGTGTTATGTTATAGTGAAATTCCTAGTGAGAATTGCTCAGGGTTCTACTAACGAAAGGAAAAGCAGGCATTCTAGTGCTCAGCTTTCCAATCGGAAGTGAAAACTGACATTTGCGGTAACCAACGCCTCTTGCTAGGTCCCACTTTACGTGAACACCTACACAGGGGCACATTGATGCTGAGTGTTGGATAAATGAACTATGGGAAGCCTTGTCGCCAGAATAAAACAGCAGCAAGCCATGTTAAGAGGTCAGGAAAATCACACAGAAAGATGTTTGCAAGGTCAAAGAAAGAAAAAAATCTCACAGTCAATTAGGAAAGCTGGAGGCTGAGGAAGGGAGGTCAGGGGAGTGGGGGGAGGGAATGGAGTAAAACAGGCTTGATAGAGGAGGCAGCATTCGGATGTGCCTAGGAGGTTGGAAGTTTTAAACCACTCTGTTTTAGAACATGTTTACTCACAGGAAACGTGCACAGACAAGCTAAACGTCGTGTCTGCTCCACACTCAATTTCTCCTGTGTCTGACACTTCAGCAATTATAATTGCTGCGGTAATCTAACACACACACTGACGACTCAGGGTCCCTTAGCCCCCTAGGACATGTCTGTTTCTGTCCCAGAGGCCCACCTAGGACAAGATGTCACAGTACCTGGCCACGGCTCTTCTCGCTTGGGTTAGTTTCCTACGTTTTTCCTTGTTGGTGATCACTAACCTTAAACAGTTCTGAGGAATTCTGACCTGGTAGTCCGTAGAATGTCGCAAACTTCAATATGTCTGATAAACTTATTCCTGCGATTAGACTGGGGCCATGTTCCCCGTAGGAGACTAACAGATGCAAAGAGCCATTTTTATCAGATCATATCAAGGATATATGGTCAATACGGCTCGCAGCTGCCAGTGCTGGCCTTGACAACCTGGCTAAGGCAACACTTGTCAGTAGTCACTGCAGGGTAAAGTTCCCCCCCAACCCCCACCCACCCAATTCATACTACGCTATGTGGAAGGAAATTTTTGTCCAGTCTCCATATTTTGGGGGCTGGGGAGCAGAGTTCTCCCTTCTTATGGGGAGAGCCTACAACAGTGACTCGGCATGCTCCTGCCCACAAGTTTGTCTATGCACCAGATTATTTGCTCAACTGGGGTTTTTGTTTTGTTGTTGTTGTTGTTTCCAGTATGGGTTATGTGTATTTGTTTTATAATTTGGGTCATAACCTAATATCACATTTTCTTGCTCAAATTGTTCCAGCCCAGGCCACCGGGTGTTCTTTCGGTGTACTCTTGCATCAGGCTGGTATGTCCTCATCAGGGGAGTTCTGTGTGTGTGATCACGTCCTTCCTTTCTGGCACCGTAAGACGCTCCAGGCTCTTCTTGTATATTCCCTGCCTGAATATAGAAGCAACTATCTCCCTAAGGGAATCCCAATCCCCTACTATAATGCGATAACACAAATCGGAGTTTAAGTGCTAAGTGTGCCCATGATAAGGGGTGTGGGTGTTTGTCACTCCCCTCTTCTGACGAGGCACGGAAATATTTGTGGCATACTAGACTGGTTAAGATATTATAAAGTGGAATGGAGGGCTGTGTTCTGAACATGCTTTTATGAACATTAAATAGTAACAAGAAGGGGTGTGCCTGGGTACTTCCAGTGTCATTGGAAGGGGACATGCCTTTATTTCTAGGGAAAACTGGATAGGCTATTCTTTGCTACTGCTTTATGCATTTTTGCTGGAAAAAGCTCAGAGTTTCAGGCATTTAAAAAACAACAACAAACAAACCAACAACAATGAAAACTCAATGTTAGGGTTTTTTGTTTGTTTGTTTGTTTTTAGGATGCATTTGTACAATTACAGAGAGAAGCCAAAGGTGTGAACTCCCTGAAAACAAATGGAAAAACAAGATCCTGGCTTTGTAAAGGTCATGGGAGGAAACAAGAGAAAAGGAGCCGTAACAATAATTCCACTGGGTTAGGAGCCACATCACCAGCCCTCTGGAAGACACACATCAAAAGGATCAGGACGGCAGCAGACCCCTACCTAATGTACCACCCTCAAAGAAAAACTCTTTTAGGAATGGGAAAAAAAAAAATGACGGGACACGTTCAGGACCAACCGTGTTCCTGACTCTGCCTACAAAATTCATGAAGTCATCATGGCATCTATAGCAGACCAGAGAGCAGATGCACAGAAGTCACAAGGTCCAATTTATACTAGCAAAAGGCAGAGGGTGAATCCAGCCAGACAACCCCAAGGGCCACTGGGGTTCCCGGACAAGGCAGGGGGATCCCAGAGTGGAAAGCTATCATGCAGAAGTGTACCATTTTCTCCCCTAGGGGAGAAAGCTCCTTGGAAGCAGAGAAAGGAAACCCAACATGCCCTAATAACTGCAATATTATTTTGTTGCAGTCAGATGACAAGACCCAGCATCCGTTTGAGGTGAGCAAAATGTGTGGACCTCAGGTGCAAGTCTTCTCGTTTTGTCACCTACCAATCATAATATAGATGAGAGCAATAACAGCTGTCATCGCTTAATGTGGAGCATATTCCACTGGGTACCTCTTGAAATTGCTTTGAATGAGAACTTAACGTACAACACCACACATCAAAGCACATGGGAATCACAAGCTTGGAACAGCACTAACATAGACTACGGAAATAACACAGTCTTACGTTACGACAAGGAATACAATACCGGGGTCTCCTAAGCTCAGTTTTTCCTATGGATACATATAACGTGTATGGAGCGCTCAGGGTACTCTCTGCACCATGGTGGACTTTGTGTACATTGTAGCATATGCTCTCCCTCCTTCCTTTCCTCTCTTCCTCCCTCTCCCTTCCCTCCCTACATATTACCCCTTCTCTCCCTATACCCCTTCCCCAGTGTCTCCATATTACAGGCTAGGGTTGACGTATCTATGAAGTAGTGAGTGACCTTGAACTACTGCTCGCTCTCTCCTCTTCCCAAGTGCTAGGATGACAGGCATGTACCTGGTGGCCCTGTTTATGCTGTGCAAAGGGTTGGACCCAGGGCTTCATGAATACTAGGCAGGCACTCACTCTACCGAGTGCCCTAGATCCCTAGCCCAGCATCCCAATCAGATTGCCCTTCTCGCTGCTGTATTTATAAATGAAGACACTTAGCTTTGGGAAGGCAAGGCTTGCTGCCCAAATTATTAGGGAGCAAACAGGCAGAGCTGGAATCTGAAACCGAGTTCCCCTGACGACAAACATCTATGTTCTTTCCACTCTGCGGGGCTGCTGTAAGCACTAATAGTGTGCAGGGCTGCTGTAAGCACTAATAGTGCGTGCGCCAGGCCAGTAAGTAAATGCCACTCATCTGCCTTACATAGAGAGTTCAGCAAAAATATTTCCAAAAGCCAAGAATACCAAACAATAACAAAAGAAGAAACGCTTGGCATTTTCCACGGTACAAGATCATAAACCCATTATTATGTTAGCTGCTGTGTCCAATTTAAGTAATATCTTAGTGAACATCATGGATGTGTCTGCTCTTTAAGAAAGTCTCTAGGTGCATCACCCAACTGTTGGAGTGAAGAAACTGCTTTCCCATTCCTGACATCCCCATGCATTAGAAAAGCCTCAGGTCCTTCGAAGCATTGTCTACTAGCCTCGGTTTTGGGGAAAGAGGTTGTCCAGGGAACCTTTAATCATGCTAAGAACACTCACTGTTTTATCCCAACTAAGCCTTACATTTTGAATTTTTTTTTTTTTTAAAAAAGGGCGGGATAGTTAATAATACTCTGCCATAGAAGCTACCATTTTCCTATAAATCAAATTGATTGATGATAACTGAAAGCATTCTCTTAGTAATTGATTTATTTAATGAAACATAGAAGCAAGGAGTGAGGGGTTAGTTTATGCTTGCCAACACAGAAAGTTGACACAGGAACTGAACCAATGACACTGTTAGCTTTTTTCCCTTTAGTCTCCCATGACTTGCTACATTATAATCAAAGACCTTACTAGTCAACAAAGTGAAAATCCTTATAGAAATGTTTCCAGACCAGAGAGATGCACATACTCACACACACACACACACACACACACACACACACACATACACACATGAGAGAGAGAGAGAGAGAGAGAGAGAGAGA
>NC_034600.1:40239506-40251717 GCF_900095145.1 Mus pahari | reverse complement strand
TATATATATATATATATATATATATATATATATATATATATATATATATATATTCTTAAGAATCCTCTTTTTTATGTTTTAACATCTAAAACTGTTTTAATTGTCACTACTTAAAATGTCTCTTGCATCTAACTTAGCTTCCTTCGTAATGGGATTTCAGTCCTTCTGAGTTATCTTATACTTTTGTGGGGCAGGGCTGGAATATCTTAAGATTCAGCTACAGCTGTGAACAACCCATCTTCCTTCCTGCAAACCTCCTGGCCGGAAGAAAACCGTTATCTGAAGTCACAGCAAGTGCCAGCCTGTGCTATGCACTGGCACACCTATGGCAGCAGGGGGAGCCAGTGGGAAAATAGTTGAGAAGAACCAGGCTCCAGAAGAGAAGCTTAATTTGTTCTCAAAGCAGAGAAAGAGACCAGCAATGGACCAAAAAGGCAAACCAAGACTCACAGAGAACGCGTCCCCACATGTGCAAAGCCGATGCGGGGGCCTTTGAAGGGAACCATGGAAAAACCTTAAGTCTTTGCAAAGGGTGCTCAAATCCCAATTTCAAGACCGACCTGCAGTTCGCTGGAAAGTCCAGTGCTTTCCAAGAAGAGTGCTGAGCTGCCAAACTGCCCCCAAAACGTGAGAGCAGACACAAGCTAATATTTTTAGGTTGATATGTTTTAGGGCTATTTCAAAAAGGATTTCATTTTTTCTCCTGCGAGCATCACTGAACTTACATGGAAGACCCAGTAAAATGAGCATGATCAGGTCATGAGTGGGTTGTTGCAAGGCTGGAACAGAAATTTCTGTGAACCCCGGGGGACCAGACTTCTGCTGGCTCTCGTGCAGACACCTCCCACCCTTATCTGACCTCTTGGGGGTGGGGTGTGACCAGAAACACCATGGAAGTATCTTAAAGTATTTTACTTTGAAAGTATTTTAGCTTGGCAAAATCTGTACAGAAGGACAGACAGCTATGTGCCCCCAAACTCATACACATGTACGTCTTGAAGGCTAGCAAGGCCTATATTTCCAGTTACAGTAGAGCAGAAAAACACCTCGTTCTATCTGGAATTTAAATGTGAACTTAAGAAATGCCTGGACATCTCCTTAGAATCTCAAACTATTCTAGCTATTTATGGATGATAAAGACAGATTACAAAAATCTATGACACACAGAATTTCTACCAAAACTTACTCTTGTGCAGTAAACTAATAAGAGTGAATATTTCAGACAAAAAGGAACTCAAACAAATTTGACCCCAAACTCTTATATTGCCCTTTCCACATGGTTATTGTTATGCCCCAGATTATACTAAGGAAACTGTAGCTTTAAAAGTTTACATTATAATGTTGTTGTTTTTTTTTTTTAAATAACTCAGCAAAGAAGAGAATAAAACAGAATGAACTTCTAGTTCTGTCCACCTCTAAAGCTCTGAGGCCTCACTGAAATTGCCCTCAACTGCTGGTTCTGGAGGTTGGGGGTGGGGAGGGAAATCTGTACAACTCTTAGGCAGATTAATGTGCATTTGGGAGTAAATGCTGTAGATGTAATCACTCAAATTAAATGCCATCTGGAATCTCTTATGCCTCCAGTACAAGCATCTAGCATGTGTTACAGCCACCCTTGCCTTGGCCGAGATTTCAACCATATTCTTGTCCTGAGCAAGCAGTCTATGTACACTGTGACAGCAATACAGAAAATATGTTGTCTGCTAGACATCACCTTAAAACTACTAATCACCGCAAATTTCTTTTATTGAGATCTTTTAACTATATGAATTCTCTGTTAGCAGGCTTAAAGATCTGGCTTCCCTGCTTTCTGCCTGCCAAATCACCTCCATAATAGATCCTGTCTGTCATCAGTTAAAAAAAAATTTAGACTTCTTATTAGTGCATTATTGTGTTTTTAATATATTAGGAAAAAAATGTTTAAAACTTCCACAGAGGAGAATACTATCCTGATATTTCAAGGCAAAAGAAAAATGAGCCGATTACATTAACTGAATATAGGGCAATAAATTTACCAACCAAGAAGTAACCTGCCAGACTCATTCACTCAGATATAATTGCCCAAGGAAGCTGTTCACATTGCCAGTCAAAATGAAGGCAGGCTGTCTCCCCCAGCCCTTGGTTGACCAGTTGTTCTGACACATTTTATCACTGGGTGGGAATGGCTTGTTTATTAAGTGGAAGGCTGACGTTACAACCATTATCAGGAACTTTTCTTTTCTCTCTAAGTTAACTTTTTCATCTCTGAAAGGGGCTCATGAATTTAGGAATGAATGAATTCATAAAGCAATGAATGGCTTTGACACTAAAACTTCAAGCAGTAGTTAACTGGGCAAACATATTTAGTATTTATAATATATAATGTAAAATATATATGTAAGTAATAATATTTAATGTGTCATGTTAATAATCCTTTGACCACCAAGCATCAGCCCAGCTGAATGCATTTTGAAGAATTGCAAAATTTGACGAATTTTGAAGAACTCTTCCTTTATCCCACTTCAGTCAAATTAATCCACCTCCCATAGGATCCTGTAGTAGTTATTACAAAGTCTGAGAACATTTTTCAATGAAGATTTTTGTAAAAAGACAGAGCTCTGTCTAATTTAGTGCCTATAAAAGACAGGCATTATTTTGAGCAATCCCTGTGACGTAAAGTTTTCAGTCTAAAACACAGACATAAGCCACTTCACAGTTTAAGTCACGATGCTGTTCGATCTCACATCAATTATTAAACTCAAATGGAGGTTTCACCATCAAGAATATGGATTTTAGGGAAAGTGGCTGCTCAGATGCATGCAAAGTGTGGTCAAATTATGTTGAAAGTATTGTCAAATGAGGTTGAAATAACGGGCAAATGCATGTATCTGGCCAAGGGGCTTTCAGAGTTTGATCTGTCTCTTGCCACATTTCTACATGAGATGTGAGAACACAGGGCCTACCAATAACGACCCGCTCAGCACTTAAGACACTGGACATATTCAGCATGTGTCTTCTGCTTTATAAAGCAAATTATAAAATGATAAGGTTATATTTTAATAAATGTCACAGTTTGTTAGGCCTAGGGGAACAATGACACTTATTGCTGCTTTAGGACATTAATAGTCCCAGTAAGAAAGCAGTAAATGATCATTCGAATGAAGAGCCAAGCCAAACTTAGAAATGAGGCACAGATGAAAAAAAAAAAAACAAAAAACAGGGCAAAAAGGGCAAGAATGCAGATTTAATTATCAATATGTTACAAACCAGTGAGTTAATAGGTGGGCTATACTTTTGGGGAGCCTCGTAAGTTAAAGGCCAACTTTTCACTTCAGCAACAATGCTGGCTCTATGAACGGTGTTCTGGATACAACAATCCCACGGCTGGCTGACAAGCTAAGGCATTTTTTTTTTTAATAATAAAAAAAAATCTGCATGAGAAATAAAGCAGGTGGGAAAAAAAAACTATGCTGAGCAAACAGAACCAAAAAAGAAAGCATCATTTACCGACAGATACAAGAGGCAAAATGTCACAACCCTTCTGACCTTGTAAAGAGGTATCCCAAACTACAAAAATAGTCTAAAAAGACAAGTTCTTCTAACTGCCACAGATCCCTACTGACTCGTTCAGTCGTTTGCATCAAATACATAGAAGCCCCCTTCCCTGGCCTCTAGGCCACCCGGTCATTAAAAAAAAAAAAAAAAAAAAAACTCAATTATTTCTTTGCATAGCAGAAGACATAAAACACATGATTTTGTTGTTGTTTTAAATGCAACTCTGAAAGTACTCTACCTTGTCTCCCAGGCTGCTCAAAGGCTGCCTGATGCTGAAGGTTACTTCGCAGCCCCCCATGCTCCATTAATTGCCAAGACCAGCAGCGGCTTTGGCACGTCTGACACAAATGGCCAGCTGAAGCCTAGTGGTGGCTAAATGACCTCAGAAACCTGGACCTGGTCTCCAAGACCGAAGGAGACAAAGGCAGCATAAGATCCTCCTAACTTTTGTTCTCTGCAGATGGTACATACAGGGGACAGAATATTTAAAGGCTCCATCCTTCCAAGGAACCCAGTGAACCAGAGAAATGGGAGTGAGGGTTGCAAGTTCAGTGAACTCTTCAGAGTTTCGGCGAGGTAGGAGGTGGCGTCCTGGTTCCTTCACTAGAATCTTGCAACTCTTATTTCCAACAAGCAATCTTAAGCAGTGCCTTTGATAATAATATGCAACGCCACCACCAGACCCTACTGGCTTTCTGCTTCAAGGGCAAAGTGTCACTCTAAGGACCCTTCGTCCTAGGGATACTCGAACTCTGCCAAAGTTGCTTTTGTAAATAAAATGTTTAATCTACCTGAAGAGAGGTGTGCAAACAGGAACCTCCCTCCAAAGGCGCAGAACAGCTAACTTGGAGTCAGCGTGACAAAATTTTCTCTGTATTTCCCCAGGCCACAGGGATCGGTGATTCCCCAGCGTGGGAAATAGCAGTCTAGCCGCGTCACTGACACCCGAACCAGAACAGGGGCTTACCTTGTTGGAGGCCATCTCACTGACGGAGTGCCTGGTCTGCAGGGTCTCTAGCTGGTCCAGACACCAATCCAGCTCCTCCAGGGTCTCGCTGGCCAGTTTCTGGTAGGCCTCCTCTGCGAAGAGACAGGGAAAGGAGGACTCAGTTCTTAAGCGCTTCACGGGACCACCAGCGAGTTCAAAGGGGGCCATCCTGCCGTACCCCGCCATGCTCGGATGCCCGGTGCCCGCACATGAGGGCTGCTCCTTCATATTGCAGGGCCCGGCGGCGCGCGGGGGGCTGAGGTTGGACTAGTGGGGCCAGGCTCAGGCTGGCGGAGATGCTCCAGCTTGACGTCGCGGGTCAGCCTCCAGGGAGGGGCGCAAAGTGCTGCAAGGCCAACTTTGGCACAGGGACGCCGGGCGGATTCTCAGCGGCGCGCGAGCACGGGCTTCCCTGCGCTGGGATGCTGCCCCTGGTGGCCAGCTCAGGGGGAAGGGGTGCGAGCAGGGGCTCCGGGCGATCGGCTCCCGGGCGTCCGCGTCCCGCAGCCCCGGGTTTCCACGCCACCGCCTGCTGAGAGCCCCGCGCGCGAAGCGAATGAATCAGCCGCGGCCACCGTTTCCTGTTTTGTCGCTCAAGTCCGCGGGCGGGCGGGCGCAGCGCCGCTCCATGCTGGCTTTCCGGGAACACTCCCCCTCGCGCCCCTCGCGGCCCCGCGGCGCTGTCTGGCTCCCCCGCGACTCCTTACGAAAGGGTTCCGAGTTGCAATACGCCGTCCGGACCGCCCTCCCCGCCACCTCGCCGCGGCATCGCCCCGAGGCAGCCGGCGCCACTGCTTTGAAGCGCAGCCGGGAGGGAGGCGCGGCCACGCGCGCGTGTATGTGTGTGAGAGTGTGTGTGTGTGTGTGTGTGTGTGTGTGTGTGTGTGTGTGTGTGTGTGCAGCGCCGCTGTGGAGCTGTCTTACACCAGAGCAGCGGAAAACCCGGCGTGGAGCGCCCGCCCCCCGCCGCCCGGGGTCCCCGCGGGGCTCAGGCGGGGCTCGGTCGGCCCCCAGCGCGCAGGCGCGTGCCATCGCGCACCTGCCCCGCGGGGACCCCGGGGTGCACTGCGTAGTCCTGGGCCCTCTGTCCCAGCGCAGCCTGCCAGGCCCTGGCGTCCTGGGCGCAAGGTGACTTAGCACAGGCACTACCCTGCCTGCAGGTTTATTTAGGTTTGTGAGTTTCCCTGGGTTTGTGTCCCAGAGGTTAGGATTTACTTACTCAAAGGGAATTGTGGGAATAAAATCATCTCTACTGAGGACAGACTGTCAGTATCCAGCCAACCCCTCTAAAATTTGGCTTAGATGTAAACAGACAAACCATAATGTTGTGGGGTCAGAATGCCTTAGAACGTGACAACAGGCTACATTTCACCTTCAGAACTACCTTAAAGGAACAGCAAGAGAAGGAGCAAGGGGAATTTACACATGCCCTGCTGGCTGTCTCCTCTGCAGAATGCACAGGAACACCCTGGACTTGGGGCTCAAGACAGTGAGTCTGGTAGTCTGTTTTCTGCCCACTATGGATGAAATGAACTATCAGAATAATTTCGGGGGAGATGGGTTCTGTTGATAAAAGCTGTCCTGGGGAACTTGGGCACTTCCTCTATACCGGTCAGTTCCAAATCTAAACAGCAATATTATTTCCGAAAAACGAAAAGTTGAAACCCCAGGGGTCTAGCCTACAAAACTGGCAGCAGAAAGGAAAAGCCTTATGTGAAGTGGTGGGATTTCCCCCTTTCACCTTCTGATCTACAGTATTGTGGGGAAAAGAAATTCTGTCCCAATGTAGACTCCATTAATGATCAGGCAGGACAAAGAATGCCGTGGTGGGTTGGATCTCAGGATCCTGAGATTTCCTTACATTTGTAAAAATTTCAGTAACTTTTAGAGTGTGTGAGGCTTGCTTCTTGGCTTGTCCTTCTCTGACGTTATTGAGCTGTATGCTCTTCATTTTGACTGCTGAGTATTGAAATTTGCCTCTAATTGTGCGTCCCCTCTACACTAATCTCTGAAGAGACCTTAAGTCAGCAATTCCTTAAACCTCTTGAATTGAAATTTAAGGTTGATGTTTCTTTCTTTAACAATGGAGACAATCTTAAAGATAACTGTACAAGGTAAGTGTTAAATAGTTTATCTGTTTGGGCTTCTGATCACAAAACTGCAAATTACTACAAGGTGACTATGTAAAGAAAGATACACAAACATGGAGAGTCCTTTGCGGCCCCACAACCTAGAGCGCTGAAACAATAGTTTAATATTTCAAAATACTGAATCCATTCCATATGTAAGTGGAGCACTGTCTGGACACCATGGTGGTCTGTTTACAGTTCCAGTGTTTCTGCTTTCTTCCCTTCTCTATGTAAAACAGGCAGACAGAAAATTTCAGGAGGAAATTAACATAGAGCCAGGTGCGACATTCATAGTTTGTATATGCCGTGCGGTCAGAGGCATAGCTATTGTGTAGGGTCTGTCTTCTGTCATGTCATTTTTTTTTTCAGTTATCCCAAGCCAGGCATCCTCTCTGCACATCTTTAAGGCTTGATGTCTCTGCTTCCTGCCACCCAACTCTGAAAAAGCGGGAGGCTCCAGGGGACCCCCCCCCAGTGTGTGGTGTACACTTCCTACCTCCACCTTGGCAATCTTCATGAAAGCTTTCTGAAATCAGAAGTAGAGTTCAGACCTCGGATCTAGCAGAATACGGCTCTATGTATTATATTTCAGTCTCTTTTTTGTTTTAATGAGGAACAGTAATTCCGGAAAGTTTCAATTTAATGTTTCAAGATACTTAGACACGGGCTTTGCCTTTAAGTGGGTGGTATAGCGATGTGAGGAGCAATTGGTTGCAGAAGATCCAGTCAGAAGATCCAGTTCATATTCCAGTCATGGCTTAGCCATTTTGACTATCAGAAAACAAGTAAGGTCACATACATATGTTCCAAAATGTTCCACATGCTCTCTATATATTTAAAGAATGAAATTAACCTCCAGCATTTGTACATACTGCTGAGAGAATATTTACATACAGCAGAATAAACAAATTTCTTTTATAAAACCATTGCTGGATTTGTCGCGTTAGAATTTACTTCTTTCAGACTCCGGGACTGAGACAGTTTGACAAGCTACAGTTTTTCAGGGTCATTATTATGTCCTCAAGTTCAGGCATTTTAACCCTCACTGTTCTAAGACAAGGCGTAACTGACCTTTCTATCCCTTCTCTCCTGGCGAGTGGGGGAATTCAATGTGGAGTTGCCAGCTATCCTACAGGAAATTGAGTCACCCCGCCAAACAACACACCTAAATGTCATCAGCAGCTAGCTGGCCAAACACAGTGAACCAGTTTAATAGTGGCCTTTACCAAGAACACACGTCGCATTCATTAATAAAATGCCCCCTAGGGGGTCATATATGCTGCTGCCCTACTTAAAAAAATATATATGAAAACTCTTCTATTTAACTGTGCGAATCTTGCTTCACTTGAGGGGCTACTGAGAGCAAATGCCCCGCTAAACGCGATTGGCTAAACTCCACATAGACTGGAAAAGGGCTGTGTCACGGGCAGCTGTGGAGTAACAATAAGCATCGGAGGGCTCTGTTATTCTGTGTTCTTCAAGGCACCCTGAGCTGTGCAATACCCATGCGTCTGCTTCAACCCTCCTGGGAATAAGTAATGCTCAATATTTGTGGGCCAGCACTTGGCTTCCGTCATAGCAATGTGCGCAAGGGTTCCCCTGACACATGGCCTGAAATCTTGCCAAGGACTCCAGGAGAGGATGCTGAAGCAGCAGCTTGTCTTTGAAAGGGAAAAGCACTGCCGCCGTCAGCTAGGAGCCACAGCAGTTGGCCAGAGGCTGTGCTCGGCCTCCTTGGGAAATGTTGGACCCATTACTCTTACCCACAACTGACTGGGAGGCAAAGGGATCCGAGCTACAGGACATGAAACTTTGTAAACGCCAGCTAGTTTCTTTGTCAATATTTGTGGGGCTAAAAGGTCAGTATAAGTCTGTTGTCATTCCTAGAGAGGCCTACTACTAAAAAACAGGTCGAGAGGAGAGAGAGAGAGAGAGAGAGAGAGAGAGAGAGAGAGAGAGAGAGAGAGAGAGAGAGAGAATATCAGAGAGAGAGAGAGCGAGCGCGAGAGAGAGCGAGCACACAAACTTTGGGTGTCATTCGCGACTCTTCTTTAAAAAGTCATACAGAGTGATCACAGCTGACTCCGATTGCTTTTAAATGGAAACAAATACCTCAGACAGCTTCTAAGAGAAAATGCTCGAACATGCCTTTTTAATTAATTCCAGTCTCCCCTCAGCCGATCCCCACTTAAATGTCCTTTGTTCCTAAGGGGAGAATTGATGGTATACGGAGGAGGAGGAGGTGGACTTCTGCCTCCCATGTGAGCTAGTCCTTCCTCGGCTCTGCTACAGGGAAAGATCTGTCCAGGTGAGCTCTGCTGCATTTTATCTGATGGGAAACACATGAAGGCCCTCGCTTCTCTCAGTGTGTCTATGTAACAGGCTGAAGCCCGAGGGCCAAGGGCAAGCCGCCCCCATTTCCTAGGATATTTCTGGAATCAACTTACTGTTTTGAAGTATTTTTAAAAATCTTATAAAATATATAAACTTTCACCCCTGGCTTCAAAGATATGTTCCAAGTGAAGATGTGTGTCATTTTAATGAACTTTCTTCCTATTTCCCACTAGCTATGATTTTTTTTTTCTCCTAAAGCTGACAAGTGTTCTAGTAGAATTTTACAAATGGATTGAGGTCTATTAGCTTCTAATCTAATCAATAACTCAGCGTTCATGAGGCACTACGTGTCATGAACTTTATTAGAGTTCGAAGAAACGCAGTGTGTAAGAGTGTGACCCTTATCCGAGGGGAAACTAGAGCCCATCACTGATGACAATTTTAGCACCATACAGTAGAAAAGGAAGGAGGAGAATGGGCTGTGGGACAATAAAAGGGGGGCCATTCAAGTCACACTGGACACAAGTGGAGCAGGGAAACCTTCATCCTGAGAAAAGAAACAGAACAACCTGACAAGGAATGGAGATTGTCAAAACCACCCAGCACATCGATGAGACACGCCTTCAGGCTAGTCTATAAGAGCCTTCTAGGAAACAACTGATGGAAGAGCCAGGAGCCTCTGTGAGTGTGAGCAGCATCAGACCATCAGCCAGGGCGGCTAAGAAGGGTGAAAAGCAGCAAGCCGAGTGAGCACTTCCCCTGTACTCCATGAGAAGTGAGGCAGAAGGAGTTGCAGCCACAAGCTCTGGCTTTCATGAACCTCACCACACCTTCCTTATCGACGCTGACTCTTCCTATATGTTGCCTAGGTAGTTTGGTCAGGTATTTTGTTACAACATGTTAAGTAACTAATGCATTAGAAGAGAATGGAGGAAGGCAGAAAGGATATTTCAAATCCAAACATCTGGACCCATGGACAGTGAGGCTCATGGATGGGCACAGAGAAGGAACTGCCACAGAGCCTTGCTCAGGCAAACGGGGCCTGGAAGAAAGTTGAGAAATCTGATACCGCAGTAGACACAGGCTATGCAAATCTCAGGGACCAGCAGGTAGGAATGTTGGACCTTATTCACAAGAAGGAGCTGCCGAATCACTCAGCTCACCGTGTGACGTGGGATCTCGTCTTAGTTGACATGGGTTGCACAACACGTGAGATTGTAGGAGGTAAGACCAGTCGGTGAGAATATTACCTTTGGACATATTTATATTAGCATGTTACTTTATAAGATTGTTTGCTTCTCTGGCTCTGGTTACTCTAATCTAAGACGATCTCTGCATTAAAATCCCACAGAAGCAGCTGGGGTGGTGGCCCACGCCTTTAATTCCAGCACTAAGGAGGCAGAGGTCAGTGGAGCTCTGTGAATTCAAGGCCATTCTTGCCTACAAAGACAGTTACAGGCCAGTCAGGGCCACACAGTGACACCCTGTCTCAAAACAAACAAACAAACAAACAAACAAACCAAGCAAATCCTACAGAGGCATTTGGTTCTTACATTTGTTAGACATAAATAGAAGGACTGGCCCAGTATGACTCCAGAGGGCACTCACTTTCGCTTCTTTAAAACTATCTTGCAAGTTACTTTCTGGAAGTATGAGAGCAAGGTGATTGATGGGGAGAGTGAAACAGAGAGAGAGAGAGAGAGAGAGAGAGAGAGAGAGAGAGAGAGAGAGAGAGAGAGAAGAAAATAAAGGGAGAAAGATAATAGATGGATGGATGGATAGATAGATAGATAGACAGACAGACAGACCGATAATTTGGCTTATGAGAAAACGGCATACTACAAATTCTTTACAAAACCGGTTGAGGCAGTGAAATGCTGAGTTGCTTTAATTCATTGAAGAGACTGAACTTAACACCAGGCTGTCTGAAGTATAAATGTCTGCCTTCTAAATGAAATACAAGTGGCAGTGCAGCAGAGCAACAGTCGTGAGCTTCTCAGGCTTGCTGTGGGAAGGGTTGGGCTTTATTCACCGACCTGGAGTGGGAGCCAGTGGAGATCATATATCCAGCTTAGGGACTCCATGGACGTGTAAGCAATTATGAACAATATTATTCACTGAAGGATATTGAAGAAACAGAAGTTTTTACATTCTAATACCTATAAGGCACAATTCACTGATTGGTATTGAGTCCAATTAAAGGGATGGTGTGTACATTTCATATTTAGAACTAAAATATAAATTATTTAGGAAAATAAAGTTATTGATGGATAGGAAGTCCTGGAATATGTATATATGCTCATTTCTGCCCATCCCCTTCCCACCATATTCCCACTTAACTTTTAACCAATAAACTCAACACTTTCTTAATTTCCACAATGACCCACTGTAATCAAACCTCCACCTGTCCATGCCTGCATGGTTACAATATTTTAGTGTCTTCCTGGGTTCACTTTTTCTTAGGATACAGAAGATCAGAAAAATCTTGGATAAACTTTGTTTTCACACGTCATGCCTTTGGTCATGAGTCTGCTGTGCAAACCCCCTTCTCCTTGGACTGTAATCACACACATGTTCTCTTCAGCTTGCTTTAACCTCCTTTCTCAACTCTGCCATTAGCATCCCCCAGCGAGACTTCAATGCCTGTGGGTTGGTGAAGGGTATGGGGAAGACCTACTCGGGAGACGGTTTCAGGGAACAGCGTCTGCTTTATTGCACATGAGCAACTCTTATATAGTAGAAGCCTATCGACTGTGATCAGCTAGCACAGTACCTTGGACTGGACAGTGAGCACTCAGACCGCCAGGGTCTGTACTGAGGAAGAAGCACATAAAACGACACATGGAGTCTGCGAACACGTCAGCAGCAGGGCAGTTACGTGCTCCTCAAGCTACGTCAGAATTCAGTGTTCTGACTTCTGAGAATACTCAGGAGCATGGTGTGCCACGTTTCTTACTTAGAGGCACAGTATGCCAGGTAGGTCAGTCAGCCAGGTCATGCCTGCATTTTCTCCTACAAAAATTGGATTTCTTAACCAGTGCATTTACAACTATACCTTCTCAGTTGTTCAACCTGGATGTAATTTGGCTAGCTTTTGTCTCTTTGATTTTCTGCACTTGTACCTAGGCAGAAAAGAAAAGAAAAGAAAAGAAAAGAAAAGAAAAGAAAAGAAAAGAAAAGAAAAGAAAAGAAAAGAACAGAGGAGGGGAGGGAGAGGGGAGGGGAG
>NC_034600.1:40223695-40239436 GCF_900095145.1 Mus pahari | reverse complement strand
GAGGAGAGGAGAGGAGAAGAGAAGAGAAGAGAAGAGAAGAGAAGAGAAGAGAAGAGAAGAGAAGAGAAGAGAAGAGAAGAGAAGAGAAGAGAAGAGAAAAACATGTCTAGGATAGATCCTGACATTTACAGGATTTCAGAAGATAGTTATATGTCAATAATCAATAAGTATTCTTATTTTGAAACACATAAGATTTTTTCCAAGTCAGATTAAAGCAGCAATATAGTCCCTAGATATATTCATATTTATCTCTTTTGTATTCTCTCTCTCTGTCTCTCTCTGTCTCTCTGTCTCTCTGTCTCTCTCTCTCTGAAGAGCTTCAGGAAGAGACATTTCCAGAACTTAGTTGAAGTTAAATCAGTGTTCTGCTGGCTAAATCTGAATATTAAAATCTAAAGGACAGGAATTAGCATACATATACAGCATGATCTTGGCAGTGAGTGTAAGTTGAAATTACATAGTAATTAGAATATAGCTAAGAAACTTGGGCAGAACTAGTTAAACATAGTAAATGTCTTGTGCTACTCTAAACCACAAGTGAAAGAAGGGATTCTCCCAAAGATGTAGTGAGGGACCTTGCGGACCCCACATGCAGCTTAATTCAGTGATCACTAGCCATAACTGCATTTCTGTTTCTTCTTCAATACAATAATACTCAGCACTGCATCCTTTGCTAGGTCCTTATTACGGCTTCCAGTTCACTCCCATCTTATCAGCCCATGTGTTTCCCTAACCCCAAACTCTGTTCACGTATATACACTGCTACATTTTCCTCTTCCAAGGAGTTACAAAGCCTCATGCCTTTGTGAAAAATCGTCCCTAAAACATGACGTTTCAGTCTTACAAATAATTTTATGACCTTTAAGACTCTGAACTGTCTTATATCTTTGTGTACTTTCATCACAAACTTTATTCATACTTAGCCTGTGTAGAGCACTGCTTACATCTTTGACCTCCTTTCTCCCTTGGCAGGCACACACCTTGCATGGCTGCCTGTCAGGGGGTCATCGATGGAAGGTGGACTTTCTCATCTCTCTGCAATTTAAAAGGCATGGTGCTTCTTAACTTTTGTGGAAGCCTAATACATCTTTGGAGAATCTGACTCAAATGTCCCCAGAAAACTTAGCATAAATTCATATAATTGATTTTTTTTTTATCCTGAAAGTGTTCACTGACCTTCCTGAAGTCAGCAAGGACTTCAGGTTGAAGTTTTATGTCTAGGGAAGGGAAGGAACGTATTTTAGTCAACACTGTCCCCAGAGACTTATTCAGAATCAGAACTTACTCTTCTTTAACTTTCTCAAAAATCAGGGCTTTACATCCAAGCCTCATTCATTGTAAGTCATCTAAAGGAAAGTCATGCCATAGATTCAGTCATTACATCTATAAAAATGGAAGCATGGTAAGGACACACACATACACACACACACACACACACACACACACACACACTTTCAAAAAGACTGGGACTTTTTTTTTTACGAGATAAAGCTTTTAGAACTGTTAAAGTCTATATGCATGTATGTATGCATCCATGTTGTATGTGTATATTATTTTTGAGAGGGGATTTTGATACACAGCTTTGAATTATCCATCCACTTCGGCCTATAGAGTAGACAGGTTTGCAGGTCTGTATGTATAACTGTGCTCGGCTTCTCCTTCCTTCGTGATGTACGCCACTGAGAACTGTAAAGGGATGCTCCTTACTCTTTTCTTCTTCATCTTCTCTCTTCAAAGAGCAGTCAAAAGCCCTGTCTTAGTCAGGGTTTCTATTCCTGCACAAACATCAGGACCAAGAAGCAAGTTGGGGAGGAAAGGGTTTATTCAGCTTACACTTCCATATTGCTATTTATCACCAAAGAAGTCAGGACTGGAACTCAAGCAGGTCAGGAAGCAGGAGCTGATGCAGAGGCCATGGAGGGATGTTCCTTGCTGGCTTGCTTCCCCTGGCTTGCTCAGCCTGCTCTCTTATAGAACCCAAGACTACCAGCCCAGAGATGGTCCCACCCACAAGGGGCCCTCCCCACTTGATCACTAATTGAGAAAATGCCCCACAGCTGGATCTCATGGAGGCATTTCCTCCAACTGAAGCTCCTTTCTCTGTGATCACTCCAGCCTGTGTCAAGTTGACACAAAACCAGCCAGTGCAAGCCCCATCCATATTCACAGCCTCTCTGTGATGTGCTAGTTGCTGTGAAATTCAAGAACATGAAAGGTTCAGTGACCTAAACCTAGGAAAGGCCTTAACACTGTCCTGCTGAGAAAAATCACACACAAGATCAGCTGCTGTCCCCTGATGGTCATTCATCTGGGGGCACTGCTAGAGTTCAGAGCTGGGGAGTGGGGGTGGAGTTGGGGTACGCACTGAGGCTGAGTGAGTAGAGAACAAGGAAGACGGTATCCTGGACGGAAGTCTGCAACAGAGTCTGGGGTTTAAGAAAGTCAGGTTGGCATTGTTTCCAAACAGAAGACATTACACTCATGGGCGGGCAATAAAGGAAGTAGAAGAGATTCCTTCCAGGAGAGGAGGAAAAGAAAGTTGAAAACATAAATGTGCAACCTTGAGCCAATAGATACTGTGGGCATTAGGTAAGTGCACTACTTGGTCCAGTATGTGGACTACAGACAAGGTGAGGAATTAGGAAGCCACTATAGCAATGGTGGGAGGTACAGAGAGAAGCACTCCTGGAGGTGTGCCCTGTAATGCTGCCATCATAGGTCCCAGAGCACTGCGTTCAAGCAGCAGTTTGGTAAGCCAGCATCACGTGGAAAACCTGAACAAAGTGTGTTCTCTGTATTTTTCAGTTTGTTCCTTTGTACGGATCCCAAAATATATCCCCTAGAAGGTTACTCCAGCCATTTTCACCCATTTTGTTGGATTTTTAAGATTAGTATTGGATTTTTGAGACGACCATAATAGCCATGTCATTATTTCTGTTTAATTGGACTTGCTTAAATTTAAATGTACAATGTATTTGTAAAATATTTATTAAGTCTACTACATGTAACTCGCAAGAGCTGCTTTTTCTTGACAATTATCTCCACCCTATCTCTTCCTAACACACAATACTAACACACACTCTTGCTTTTGTGTGTACTAACACACAATACTAACAGACACTCTTGCTTTTGTGTGTACTTTTGATAATGATGGGACACCACAGCTCCCTGTACCTCTCACAAACTAAGCACAACTAACAAATTAACAATAATTCAGCACATTCGCTATTTTACTGGAAAATGATTCAATATTTTCAACTGGAAAATGATTCAACACAATTCTTATGTTTTGTATGAACGTGCATGTACACATATATACATATATTCATGTCAGAAATTGCTAATAGAGTCTTTACTAAGCCATAAATTTCAGATTAACTGAATTAAAGGAATAAGACAAATATACACATATATGATGCAAGTTCAAGCTACATATAAAGCAGTATAAAACAAATATAAGTGTATATATATATATACAATATATTTGTATACTATATATGTGTATTGTATATATATATACAATATATTTGTATACTATATATATGTATATATATATATATAGTATATAATATGCATACAGATTCACATTTTATCAAGTGTACAGAGAATGGAAACAGAACCTCCTATGAAATAATATTTTCCTTATAACGCCCAGTTCACTCTGTTGTTTTCTATTCTACGTAATCTATTAAGGTGCAGATATGACCCACTAGGTTGGATTTGAAGCATCAGTTAATTTGAAAATATCAGAGTCAGGCAGAGACAGCTTGTCTGATGAGTGCTAGCTTTATTCTTGTGATCCCTCCCTCCCCTCCGCGATGCGCTTCCCCTCTGCTTCTCTCTTTCATGTGAGAAGTGCAGCACTGGGCTCTCTGTGGTATAAGCTCTCTAACAGGTATGCATTTATAAATACGTTCTCCACACATTTGTGAGTTGCCTTGGAACACTATAGGGGTGCCAGCTGGTAATAGAAAGCAGAGGGCACTCACTGAGTGGCTATAAAAGCCACCACACTGAGAGAATGAATAAATGAACGAAGGAAAATGGTTCCAGTTAGTGGGATTGCAGAGAGCACGAAAGACAATTGGAATGTTGGCCCCCTGATGCTAGATCTTTGTCCTTTCAAAATCCTATATTTAAATTATTAATGCCCCATTTTTTTAAAAGTTACTTTAAGAAATACAAAATTAAGAGCATAGGCTTTAATGATCATATCCCCTAACACCACTGGTGTTGTGTGTGTGTGTGTGTGTGTGTGTGTGTGTGTGTGTGTGTATGTGTCTGTACGTCTTTCTGTGTTCAGGTGTGCTGACTAGTTTTATGTCAACTTGACACAAGCTGGAGTCATATGAGAGAAAGGAAACCTGGGAACCTCAGCTGAGAAAGCGTCTTCATAAGATCAGGCTGTGGACAAACCTGTAGGGCACTCTCTTAATGCTTTCTACAGTGATTGATATGGAATGTTGAAGTCCACTGTGGGTGGTGCCACCCCTGGACTGTTGGTCATGGGCTCCATAAGAAAGCAGGCTGAGCAAGCCAGGGATATCAAGCTAGTAAGCAGCAGTCCTTAATAGTCTTTTCCATTGTCTCTGTCTCATTCCAGGTCCCTGCCCTGTTTGAGTTCCTGCCCTGCCCTGATTTTCTTCAGAAATGAACTGTGTGATATGGAAGCTTAAGCCAGAGAAACCTTTTCTTCCCCAAGATGCTTTGGTCATGGTGTTGTATCACAGCAATAATAACTGTAAATAAGACTCTGTCTCCTTATGTCTCCATCTATGTCTCTGTCTCTCTGTCTTTCTCTCTGTCTCTCTCTCTCTCTCTGTCTCTCTGTTGCATGCACACACATGTTGTGTTATTTGTCCATGTGAAACACTCGGACAAATGTTTGCCATAGCCTATGCGTGGAAGTCCCAGGACAACCTCAGCTACTATTCCTTCTGGGTTATTTGAAACAGGTATGCCAGGTTACCTGGGCTGAAGCCTCCGGGGATTCTCGTTTCCACCTCCATCTCACCATAGCAGTGAGATACCTGGGCATCCATATCCAGCTCCTATGGACTCTGGGGATTCCAAGTCAGACCCTTGTACTCGTGTGGCAAGAAGTTCACCCACTGATGCATCTCATAGACTTGAGCTTGCCTTTCCTATCAACAGTCTTCACCGTTAGTAACAGAAAATTTCCTAAGAGTAGTATTGTAGCAAGTCCCACCGGGAGTTGATTATTTCAAGGTAGAATAATTAAACACTGCCAGGAGTGGTGGCACACACATGTATACCAAGCATTCAGGAGGCTGAAGCAGGAGGAGCATAAAAGTATGTGTTTGAGACCAGAATGACAAACATAGTAAAATCTATCTCAAAAAAAGAATAAGTAAAAAATAAAGGCATCTCTTGCATGCGACACGCCAACATAGGGTCCATGAAGGACTATTCGATTTGAAGTCAAGAGACAGGTTCTTTTTCTGGCTCTACCAATTATTCAGGAATGGCCTAAGCCAAGTGATTTCAGCTGTCACTGGACCAACTGGACATTCTATAAGCTGAGCTTCAAGAAACAAAAACTGACCCCAGATACTTGACCCTCATGGCCTAAAACTGATCTATGACCCAACAGACCAGAGAACACTATTTCCCAACGTCACACTTGTGTACCAGCCCCTCCCCTGAATCACCAAATAGGGAAAACACATCACTCCACTTGGCCCTTACTCTCCTGTGCAGTTCTTTAAAATCTTAAAAATTAACTATTCCCTGCATTCCTGGGGACTGTTTCTACTCTCAATACCCCTTAGGTCATAATCTTATATTTCCAGAGCATCTCATCAATAGAAGAAATATATACCCTTACTCCACACAACCTCTGAGACTTTTAATGATCTGGATTTCACCCACACTTCAGTGAGTCTCTGCAAAGACCCTCCAGAGACAACACTTCCTGACCAGTCTTCCACATCTAAAGATGCCTTCACCTCCACATCTTGATATCAAGTTTCCTGTCAGCCCTTTCTACATATTTGGCTACAGTGAGTTGTCATTTTTTTTTTAATTTCAGTTTATTTTTCTTACTTGCCACTGGATCATCCAGATGGTCAAGTTCCTGCCTTTCATTGCCTGCTTCCGTCATGTGGAAGCTCCCTGGAGGAAGCCCCGCTTAGACTCCAGTGACGCAGATGATAAGGTCTCCACAGGAAGGGCAGGAAGGCCCAGGGGGGAGGAAGTTGGTCCTCAAGTCCTTGAGGGAGGGAGACACTCAGGAGCTGATTCAGGGGAAGAGGTCCAGGAGCTAAAGGGAATTCACAGCATCAGTTTTGTTGCTCTTAAGAGTGAGTCCTTTCCTCAGACAAAGTTAGACAACTAGAGGCTACTATGATCCTCCCGTGTCTACTGAAATATTTGCTTCACTTCTTATCGCTCAATAAAAGGTTATTGAGTGCCCAGAGGACCTGGGATTATGTGAGATGCTCCATGTACAGAGCTATAATCAGAAGATCTTTGGCTTTAAGAAGTTCACAGTCTAGAGGCACGGCTTGACGAAGCAGCAATAGGCTGTGTTCCACAGTGTAGTCAGGACAAGAGGGATTCAGGGGCGTTTAACAAAGGTCATGGGACCTAGCCATGGCTCCCGGGGAGGGTGTCAGCACACCAGGTTTTGCAGGCTGGATTATGGTCTAAAGGACAGTGTGGTTCACGGAAACAGCAAAGATTACTTCTAGCTCTAGGCCTCTTTCCTACAATGAACAAAAACAGTATCTTCATTCTCAACCGCTCCAAATTGTCAACAGTGGAAGCCTTGGTGTAATGGAGGCCAAGCCAGTGAGCTACAACGCTGGAGCAAAGGAGGGGAACAAAAGAAAGAAAGCATGCTAAAGTGCCTAAATATACAGGAAAGTTTTGCCAGTCCAAAGCTGATGATGCCCGGGATTCATTGTCTGAAAATGGCCGTTCCAGGGACCATTGTTAGAGACAGAACAGAAAACCTGTGGGCTTCCAGCTGAAGAGGAGAAGAGGACGCAGCATTTTCGGAACCTGGCGCAGGTTTACAGTTTGAATTGTCGCTTGCTGTACCCCCTCTTCCCCTTCAGCTCGGTTTCCTCTGGAGCTCTTGTGGGCCAGGCAGTCTCAGCTGTCAACTTGATGAGATCTACACTCATCTGGGAGGTGAGCCTCTGAACGTGCCTGTGCAGGATTATCCTGACTGGATTAATTGATAAGGGAAGATCCACCTACCTAGGCAGGTACCATTCAAGATGTCACATTACGGAATAACGCCATCTCTGTCTCTAGACTTAACCACAGAGAGTACCATATAAGCTTGAGACACTGGTAGGAGAGAATTGATTTACATAGCGTTTGTCTCTATTTTGTAAAACGACAAGAGCTACTAGTATAGGAACACTAGGGGTTGTTTCTAGTTATTAAGTAAGACGCTATAAAGTGGCCACACCTGAAAAATGATAAATTCTCAGAAAGCTGCACAATTATGAATTCTATGTGCAGGCAACTAGAGCATGTTGGGACTTTAATTATGTCAAGAGCTCTCGTCAGCACTGTGCTCCTCCTGGAGGCGCTGTTATCGCTCACTGAAATGGGACAATCATTTAGCCTTCTCATTCTGGAAATTGTTAAGTAACAGCACTAATTGTAGACATCTCTCTCGGATTACTTTCCTAATTGAACAAGGCTTTTTATCTCTGACATCCTACATTTCCAGTTTGGTCAGGACAACTCGGGTGGTTGGTAGGGACAAGTCTGAGAATGGAAAAGAGACAGGTAGGAAGCTCTGGGTTGAGAGAACCTTACCAAGGAGTAGATTGGTCATTTATTTCTGATACATTATGCAGGATTAAGAGAGCACTGGGGAAAAAAATCTAGTTTACTATGAAATTGGGATACGGATACACACACACACACACACACACACACACACACACGCACACACACACGTATATATAATATGATGGAATTCATATGTTGCTGCATGGGAGTCAAATCAGAAGTTAGTTCTCAAAGTCACCAAATCCAATATATGCTAATTGCCAGATACTAGGTATTCAATAAATGCTTGTTGGATATGACTGCACTGAAATTGCCTGGATCATTCTGTCCCCTCATTGAGGCTACCCTTCTGCGACATTGCTGTATGATACCATATCTGAGCATCAGTAATGGGGCTCTTCAAAGAATACACACTTGATTTGTCAGGACCTGCAAACCTCACAATTCAGATTAGAGTAAGTTTTGTTCGAAGGGAGAGAGGAATCGTTGGAGTCGCCATCCTTGCTTTCATTTTCCCCTCTCCTGCGGAGAGCTTTTACTCTCGGGTCACCTGAATTTATCATCACTTTTATTTGTAGATATCTATCAGTCCCTCATATATATATATATAGGTTTTTCGAGACAGGGTTTATCTGTGTAGCTCTGGCTGTCCTGTAGACCAGGTTGGCCTCGAACTCAGAAATCCACCTACCTCTGCCTCCCAAGTGCTGGGATTAAAGGCATGTGCCACCATGCCTGGCCAGTCCCTCTTTTTTATGTATGAAGAGTTTATACATCATAATTGGTCTGGAACTTAGCAAATTGGCATCTGTTATCCCAGCTACATCATCCATAGCCCAGCATCTGACCATGAAAAAGTACTGTGTTATGAATGTCAAATCAGACACTCTAATTACGGAAGATTCGCTGCCCATCATCCAGCTGTCCAAATCTATCTTCCTTAGAGTCAGGGAAGCACAGTCTGGTTTTTTTTTCCTCTGTATACACAATTAGTGTGTTCTGAGAATGAGGTACCCATCCTGTACACACAAGCAAAGAGGAATAACTGATAACTGTGCTCATAAATCTATTGCAATCTAGAAGCCGTACTCATTTGAAAATTCTAAGCTAGTAATTAAACTCAAGGGTCTCGAGTTAAACTGCACTTTTATAATGTAACTTATTTTTGTCAAAATCAGTTAAGGCCCTCTAATGTGATCTGGAATAAGTGGGCAGCCAAACTTAAAACTGTGGCTGTTCAAAGTAATCAGACACCTCACTTCATTCTGTCAATAACAATGGCAATTTAGCAAGCTCTTTTAACTATGGGGATGTAATTGCTCTTGCCTTTAATTTCTTGTAGTGATGGCACAGCTTCAATTACTTCTTACTTTTAGGAACATTTGGTTACATCATGTTTTGGTGTCTCTCTAAACCTTCTTAAAACAGCCCTGTGATTAGATATTCTTCCCATGAAGGGGGCATGTCTGTGTCATGTCGGCAAAATGGTAGCCATTGTCTACCTTAATCCAAGACTTTGTAGCAGTGGTAAAAGGAATGACCTCCCTGCCAGTTTTTCATGTCAGGTGCCGGTGTGTAGCTATCAGATTTGCCATGCCTCCTGGAGAACAGTCTTGTCGGGACATGCAGCCCTTTCTCACGTGTAACTTTAGAATTCTACGCTAAGGTCGAAATGTATCTGTGAGTCTAACTTAGATGAGGCTACCCTTTTGTAAGAGTACAGAGAGCGTCAAACCGTTAGGAGAATGCAAACAGCTTTTATTTTCTGCTTCTGGCTTATCTGTTTCCAGTTCCTAGTGGGCCTGCAAGCTCTAAGGTTGGGAATCAACTGCCGGATGCCATTAAAATTTTCTAGCACATTTTATCTTTAGGCCTTTTCCCCACATAAAGGTTGGGTGGCCTGACGAAAACAAATGAAAACTTCATGACTACGCTCACGTGGGAAAAGAACATTCCATCAGTTGCATTACAGATAGGGCACTGTGGACTGGCAGCAAATATTTAAAATGCATGCTGCATTATCAGCATGCAACCCGAGGCAAAGACTATTCATTATCTCCTCCTACTAACACTTCTCTTCCTTGATTGTATTAGATTCCAATTTTCAAGACACTACTGTCCCAAAGAGATGGAAATTTTAGCTCCTTTGTATTCAAGCGCTGTCACTTGACTAAGTTCTGGTGAATGAATTCATAGTAGAAGAACTCTGGCAATCCCGGGATCTTTTGTTAAAAGCTATTGGCCAGGTATCTTTTGTCTGCTTATCTTGTTTCTTCCCTCTTTCTTTCTGGTTAGAAGTTGAAGGCTCAAACTGGAGCAGCCAGGTTAGAACAGGAGTAGACTTGGGGGCGCAGAGTCCACACCTAATGAACTGACAAACATGAAGCAGTTATGTGTTCTTGAATGTTCTGTGGGATGGTGGTCTGTATCATTGAGTCATTCAGATTTTTAACACGAGAAATCTATGGCTATCGAGGCACCTCTGCCAATGCTGTCTGCATTTGCAGCCAAATGCCATCCATGCTAACATAAACACCCAAACAAATGAGGAAGAAAACTCAGTCTCAACGAAGTATGCTCACATAGGCAGGCTACCAAGACAATTGATATTCAACAGACTCTGATTTAAGTATGAAATGCAGCTAGAGGATAGGGGTTAGCAGCTTGGTTCAGACTTATATGAAAATGGTTTTAAGAACATTCACCTAATAAAAACCCTATAAAAAAACCACCCTGAAGTCCCCCGGGGCTTCAGACACTTGTTATTGTAGGGCTGCCTTGGAGCTCGGCCCAGCCCTGTGAGGAAGCAAAGTGTGGTATCCTTGCTGAGAAGAACACTATCCTCATTGTCAGGAGCTTCTCCTTCCCCAGACAGCTCCCCATCTCACTAACACACCGGAGAGAGCAGATATTTACAAATTTCTCCTCGGTTAATACTGTCTAAGCATAATGCTTCGGTTCAAGACATTAAAAGATGGACGGTCCTTTAAGAAACTTTTCTCCATGTTTTGTCATTTAACACCAATGTTCTTTATTCCTGCAAATCTGTTAACTTTAAACAGAATGCTTGTGGATCTGAGTAAGGGCTGGGAGGTTTATTGAAGGGCATACTCTAAGTGCGTGATCCAGGCACGGATACTTCTAACTGTCCAACATTTCCGAGCAAAAGCATTTCTATGTAATCCCTTGGAGGTTACAGACCATGGCTGCTTGTCGCTAAATCCTCAGGTCCTGGAGCAGTGCTTGGCAATATGAAGCTGTTGAATGGAAAGAGTTTCAGGGGACAAGGAAACGTATTACTTGACATGTGCGCACGCCTGGGGGACCATCCCGTTGTTGTCGGTGAGTCAGTCTGGGGATGACTTTCCAGGACTGTCTCTATAATGTCTACTGCAGTTACTAGGGATGCACCCATCTTTCATAAACTGTTCCTGAATCACGCCCTCCTCCTACAGAGAATATCTCTGGTGTTCTATACTCTTGAAGCACCGACTGTCTAATTTGGATCCCCCAGGGCATGATACACTTGGGTACATGCTTACACTCCCTCGGAGAAAGGGTGCCACATGTCTTAAATGCTATTTATCAAAATTATCTGTATGGGCTGTGGAGTATAAATATCAATTTATTTGTTCATAGCAATGTAAGCCCCTATTCTTGATATAATTAATATGAACAATAAATGCCATTTAGAGGGGGAGAGCCAACTCCACTACCCATTCCAATAAAGAGATGGCTGCAGTCATGTATTAGAATGGCTACTCTCTAGACCTGCTACCTCCATAACCAATTCAGTGTTCCCTCTACTTCTCAAGTGATGATGTCAGGAAGCAGTGCAATGATGTTTTTAAAGTAGAAACAATCTCTGCCTTTCAAATGCTGGAAATCTATTATAACAAGGCAGGGAGGGAAACTGTAGTCAGGGTATAATATATGAGGGAAGGATAGATAGATAGATAGATAGATAGATAGATAGATAGATAGATAGATAGAAATATAGATAGAAAGAAATATAGAGATAGATGGATTGATGGATAGATAGATAGAAAAGAAAAATATTGAAAGAAAAGATATTCTAACTGATAGTATGTATCAGTATACAGATAATGCTTATTAATTAATGGAAGTTTCTTTCTCTAAATATCACCATTGTATTTTCACTAAATAAGCCTGGTCCCTAGAATTCATACATACTTGGTTTCTGCTCACCTACTGATAATTTCTTGTGTGTCTGAAACTTGAAATGTTAATTTTCCTCCCAGATACTTGAGCTGTACTTCAACTAGTAGTTTGGGTCTTCCGTCATTTAGCACCCAGCTACTGAACCCAAGTATCTTGAGGTAAATGTTACAAATGTGTTAGGCTAGAAAACTTCAAAATCCATCTGATGTTTGAGACCATACTGCAGCTATGTAGAAAAGTATCCTGCTCCTAAGGGTTTCCACAATGAACTGGGGGAGTTTAGTGATGGGAGGTCATGATTTGTGCAGCTTTTTCTCAGGTGCATCAAATAAAAATAATGGGTGTATATGTATGTCTACCTGCATGTGTACATGTGCATGCACACACATGAATAGAGAGTCATGTGTACATGTGCATGCACACACATGAATAAAGAGTCATGTAGACCAATGATGCAGAATGCTGGGGCAAATCAATTTGAGTGTTATGTGCCTGGATTCTCTTTTTTAATACTACTTGTGATGCCATTTAGCATGTTTGCAATTATCTCCAAATTCCTGCTTAAGGAAATCAGGCCAGTGATAAGAACACCGAGGTGATTTCTTCTGCCTGAGTTCCTGCTCTCTCCTTACAGACACTCAGAGCACACACAGAGACTCATGTGTGTAATGCTCTTGTACTTTCTGCTTACACAATGTGTACCAGCACACTGAAGGAGCAGCGATTCAATCTTTTAATCGACCCATGCAGCAGGCACAAAGTGACTAGAGGAGACATTTGACCCAGTGATTTGACTTTTAAGACAACCATTTCAAAGGCGTAATATAATGTCACTCCTCACAAACAAGACTGCCCTTTTGTCCTTTCAGACTTGGTTGAAACTGGCCTGTGGAGTTCAACTACCTGAGAAACATCCTTGAGCAAGACAGCCTAGGCATGCTGCCCAAACCACAGGCTGTTGGCAACTTGGCCAAGAGTGACTCGTCAGAGCCGTTGACCTCCATGGTGCTGACGAATACAATGAGCTGCAGAAGAGGTATGGTTTGTTTTGAACACGTTTACTATGATTGATGACCCATATCTGGCAAGTTGGTTCACTCCCAGTGGAGATGAAAAGTTTCACTCTTTGCCTCTTTCGACATTCCTGTTAGGACAGGTTTCACCCTGATTTGCCAACCACAGATAAGTCACTAATATTTACTGCACAATGAACTCATTAGCTACTGAATGGATCCATGCTATACATAACATTTCCGAGTCAACAAGAGCTCCTTACTATGTTTCCTCCCTGAATGACTTTAGACGTTTTTCCTGCAGGGTACAAAATTTCAAGGCATGGATCAACCAGCTAGAAAATTTTTGAGATGGGCCAAGGCCAGAACCAGAATCAGGTTAGGAAGTGGTCTATTATGAATGGCAGGCTATAAACCACATATCCATGATCAAAAACATCCACAAATGGACTCTGACCATTACGCGCCTCAAGTTAGGTTGAGAGACCATCAGCCTTCTGAGAAAGTCAATTTCAGATTCTGACTCAAGAACAAACAAAACAAAACAAAAAACCAACTAAAAGAAAGATTAAAATGAAGGTTGCAGGGGCAAGCAAGTGGGGAATGAAAACTGCAAAAGAGTCAGAACAGATGAGTCCCTGTTCTGTGACATGGAAATCTTCAATGAAGGTTGCAGAAGAGCAGGGAGTACCAAGAGCCAGATGACAGGATGGAGGTGGTTTCCAAGGCAACTTGGAGGAAGAGGCTACTTAAAAACCTGACCTGGATTGCCGCCAGAACTCAAAGGTTTGTTTTGGTTTGCCATTGTTGCTGCTGCCCTTTAAGTAAAGAAACATGAGAGTGAAAAAATATTTCTCTTGGGGTCAGAAGGAAAGAAGAGATGAGATGATGCAGGGATGCCAGAGAGAGGGGGCGGGGAGTGGGGTGGGGGAGGGACATGGAGAAGAGAGAGACTGAAGTGCACTGGATTGCTGCCCCCTTCAAAACAGAAGGTTTTTCTACATACTGATAATGTTTCCTGACTCTATGATTTTCACCCACTGGTAGGCTAGTTAGCCAAGGCTCCGCCCTTCATCTTCTTTCAGTGAATTCTGTGAATTAGCCACCAGATAGGTTTAGCTAAATGTTTATCCATCCACTATGTACTTGTATACCATAGAGCTTCGCAAAGGAGCCACAGGTCTGGGTTCTGGTTCAGATAAAATGAAGTTTACTCCTTGGTCCTATAGGTCATTTAGGTTCCAGTGTAGGGTGCTGTCTCCACATACCAAATAGGAAACAGGTCATACCAGCAGTGAATTTTCAGTGTTGTGTACACAACGGTGATTTGTTAACTCAGAATGAATCTTGGCTTAACTGGTTTGTTAGTCCACTAGAATGTGTCACTAAGCCATCTGTTCTGAATTATTAATTGAGAAAAAATTAAAAATACACTCAGAGTATCAGCAACCCTCAAGTTAATGTTCTCATTAATGATGAACACTATGATAGACTTCTATTTCTCTCCTTAGTTACCAGGTTTTTTTTCTATCCTTCCAATAAATAGACTGACTTCCTAGAATAAGTACTTCAATTGGAGCAATGTTCAGAGAGTGTCCTACTTTCAAAACAAGGAATAAATTGATCCAGCAATTCTAATTCTGGTCTATATTCCACCTAAGGAACTGAAACTTGGAGCTTAAAAGGTATCTGCCTTCTCCTGCTCATTAGAACGCTAGTAATAGTAGCCAAAATATGGCAACAATGTTAATGTCCATGTATACAGGAACAAATAAAAAGATAGTATACACAAAGAATAGTATATCATTTAGGCCTTACAGTGGAAGAAATCCTAGGTCAGATATGGCAGCACACACTTGTCACCTCAGAACTTATAAGGCCTCTGGAGTAGGAGGATCACAAGCGAGATGCACAGCAAGATGAGCAAAACCAGGCCCCCCAAAAATAAAGCCCCCAGAACAACAGCAAAACTGAATGAAATCTTTTGCTTGCAATTAACATGGATGGACTTGGGTGATAATTATGGTATGTGAAATACGCCGGGGAACATAAAGCCAGATAGTATATGGCCTTGCCTGCATGAAGAATCTAAAATGTGCAGTTATTCTAGAAACAGAAAGTAAGACTTGGGGGCACAGGGGCCAGGAGAAAGGTGTAAGGGTGAGGTGACGGTCAGAGGGCACAGAGGCTCCGGCATGCAAGGTAATGTCTGGAGAACAACACTATGGTGTATTTGAAATTTTGCTAAGAGAGTAGCTATTAGTGTAAGTGCTTGTACCACAAAAGGAAAATGAAGATGAAAAAATAATAAAGGCAAGATGACGATATTATGAGGGAGGGCTTTGGAGAGCTCTCAAGTCATGTAAGCACGGACCTTCTAATTGGGACTAATGGTATGCTGGTCTAAGAGAGGTTGGGAAGGTGGTGTGTATGGTCTTCGCATTATTTGAGGATACGGCCAGAAGGTGCTTTCTATGAAGAAAGCAGGGCCACACCAGATGTTGGAGTTCTTGGTGCCTTCATCTTGGAGGTACCAGTATCAAGAACTGAGAAATAAACTCTCCTGTTAAGACACCATCTAGTACACACAGGGTTGGATAGCATAGCCTGCAAAAGCTCTGTGTGTCTGTGTGTGTGTGTGTGTGTGTGTGTGTGTGAGAGAGAGAGAGAGAGAGAGAGAGAGAGAGAGAGAGAGAGAGAGAGAGAGAGAGAATGACCTAAGGGAGAATAGATACAAGGATATGAATAAGCCATGCTAGTTTGTAGCTGT
>NC_034600.1:40208932-40222990 GCF_900095145.1 Mus pahari | reverse complement strand
AAGAAGAAGAAGAAGAAGAAGAAGAAGAAGAAGAAGAAGAAGAAGAAGAAGAAGAAGAAGAAGAAGAAGAAGAAGAAGAAGAAGAAGAAAGGGAGGGAAGGAAGGAAGAAGGAAGGGAGGGAGGGAAAGAAGAAAGAAAAAAAATCCACCAGGACATATAGTTTCCGGAGCTGTCACATTATGCATAAATTCAAGATTCTATGATGGTATTGAAATACTGACTAGTTTCCTAATACAATTTTCTGGTGTCTGAATGTCATTGCAAAGATGAATAAGCCAGACAGATTGGATTCATATGGGTTTGCCATATGACACATTTCCCCCACATAAGATGAAAGGAAAAACTGATTTCACCCAATTTCCTGCTTTATTTGGGTTACAATTGAAGTCGGTGTCATTATTCCTTTGTCTCTCCTCTGGTGCTAAAATCTGGTGTAGAATCAGACTGTGGCAGAAGAAATAACTTCATATTCTCCAGGATTGCCAAGTTTTTGTTGTTGTTGCATTTTCATGAGAAAAGAAAGAAGAAACAAATAACTTTCTCCCCAATCTTTACCCTCCCCCAAACCCCAAACCCAGGACATGGAGACTCTTTAACAAAACCATGGATCCCTCACACATGATGAGTATTTTAATTTGTATTTTATGCATTCCCTAAGTCCCTTTACTAAAGGATCCACTGTGGCCCTGTCAAGAAGTGATGAAAACTTTTAGAGGTGGAGCTTAGTAAGATGTTTCAGTAATAGGGCTATGACTTCAAAAGGGATCCTGAAAGCAAGGTCTCTTCCTCTTTTCTGTCACACCCCTGACCTGAACTAGCCTATTCTGCATCACACATTCCTGACATAGCATAGCCTATTCACCATAGTCCAAGGACAAGGGCCAGCTGACCATTAACAGAAAGGGCAAAGGAGATCTCAACTTGATTTGCATATTAATTACTTTCTTCAGTGGGAGGCTATGTTGAACTTGGAAGTTTACTGTTGGGTGGGCAATATTTAATAATTCAAAGCTCATGGGAATCTCAGAAGGCTACCAATGAAGTTCACCTGTAGACACTGCAGTGATAATAAAAGGCTTAAGGTTCCAGGTTTCAAACCACCTAACTGCTCTCTGAATTAGATTGCTTCAACTGTCTGATAAGAAGCCTGAAGCCTCAGGATCTTCATTGAGCAAAATGTAAAAGTTATTCCTCGTTCACACCACACCCATAATGTGATTCCCTTGGGTACAGATTTCATTTGGCCAACATAACTGTTGATATTGGTAGGGCATTTCAGATAAGCTTAAGAATTTTTTTCTAAACTAGAAAATGGGACAATAAATATTTTTTTTTATTACAAGTACTGTTTGCAAGATCTTAGATCTTCTGCTAAATACATTTGTTCATGTGTCCATTCAATTGTTTGTTCTGGATATTTAGCAGATTTTGTTTGGCAAACATTAAAACAAGTGTTAGTTCCAACAGTGAGCACATCACCTGTAATTTTCTACCAGTCTCTGTGACTGTACCCAGAAGAGTAGTGTAGAGCAAAGAATATCAATAGTAAGTGAATTTAAAAATACATTTTTAATGTTACATGTTAAAAAAAAAGAAGAAGAAAGAAAGAAAGAAAGTGTATGTATTAGTAGGAAATCAACACATCAGCAGCACGGGATAGCTAAACAGGTAGGCAGGCAAATCTCCAGCAAGGTGATCAGTAGGTGATGCCTGCTGTGAATAAGGAATCCTGGGTTTGTTTACATTTGGTTTTCAGATCTAGCTGTGTGACCTTGAACCAGTTAAGTCACCTCAGGCTCAGCTTCCCATCTCTGTAACATGAGACTGGAGCTACCTGCTCATCTGACAGAGGGGAGACCCATAAAGGACAGACAGCTCACTAAATTGGACGTGGTAGAATTTTTAGTTGTGGAAATTTTTACGCTGGAGGAAACATTTTCAGCTCTATCTGGAAGATCACGTGGGTGCTTATTAGGTTGAAAACAGTTTGTTAGGAGGTTGGGGGGGGGGAGGGAAAGGAGCAATCGAGTTCCAGGAACCATAATGAAAATGAGCTCTCAGAGGGATGGCAAAGGGGATCAGAGCAGCTGGGGTATCATGCCATCAACCTAATCCATCATCTCTCTTCTGTCAACTCATAAACGAAAGGAAGCACTCCAAGACTCTATTTAAATCTTTCATTATTTCTAGTTCCTCTCTGTTATCTGTACCTTAAAAATACTGCTCTCTCTTCTCTCTCTCTCTCTCTCTCTCTCTCTCTCTCTCTCTCTCTCTCTCTCTCTCTCTGTATGCATGTGTGCTTGCACATATGAGTGTTTGTGTTGAGAGACTAGGTTCATCAATGTTAGCACATTCCACAGAATTAGACCAAGAAGGAAAGACGACAGTAACAGTCGACATGTTTCATGTGAAAGCTCAACTGTTCCCTTCAGTTGACACTATGCAATTAAAGGATTAAATATCACTACAAGGATATTTCAACCAACCTCTTGCTACCATCTCAACTATTATTTTCTATTTAAACTCACCTCTCCCTTCCCTTCCCTCCTCTCACTCCTTGTGGTGCTTGCAGCCTCTGTTCTGAGACAGGAAGCATTCTCTTTCCGAGGGAAGTCCTGTCCCTCTTCCCTGGACCATCCCTCACAATCCAGAGACCAGCATCTACTTTCTAGTGAGTGGAGGTCCAGCATTGCCCTTGGCCCCAGGCTGACTCACATCCAGATGGCCTCTTAACCTCCATTCCCACTCTCTTTTTGGCACCAGTAACCTGATCTGGTGTGGTAACAATTATTTTCTTTGTCAGCAAGACTAGTCAGTGTTTTTAAAAATTGTAAGTCTTTATTGCTCTCATGTAGAAACTCAAAGACGACTGAGCTTCATTATATATTATTTGTTAAAATACAGCCAAGTTTAAGAGAAAAAAATAGGAAAGATCCATCATACATACCTCCATGCTTTCACCATTCAGAGACAACCACCAAGGACATTTTCCTGTATTTCTATCCATCGCCCACCTACCTTCTCTTAGTGGGTCCCTAGCAGGGAAATTACTAGCTCAAAGAGAAGAGCCACTTTAAAGTCTTAACTTGTACTAATCAAATTATTCTTGAGATGATACATCATGTTATGTAAACATATATTGCTATATTCTACCATACCTCTAAATGGCACAAGCTAACTTGCTAATAGATCTCCAGGCATTGATGTATTCATGTTTCATGCTGGAAGGTGGAGGTTTCAGCATATAATTGTAGTTTGCTGGGTACTTACTATATAGCCATTAGGAAGACTAAGGGAAACTTAGAATGGATAATATGTATCATATCATTATCATATTCTTATTGCTATCTCTTTTTATCAGAAAATTTGCTTCCTTTATTGAAAATTCTTGTCTTTTGTTTGCATCTGAGGGTTTCTGTACACAGACAACTAATTCAACTCACAACTTTCCATAATATGAAACTATAACTACACGTTCAGAAAAATTAAGAAATATATATATATATATATATATATATATATATATATATATATATAATACTATATGTATATAAAATCCAAACAGTCTCTCCCATTAGCTTCTGTAATCTGAAATGGTTATATTCCATAATGGTTTTGTACATAACTTTGAGATGTTCCTTCCTAAAGATAATGTTCACACTCTCATTTTGGTGAGTATGTTTCTAACAGGGTCTTGAATAAAACTGCATACAAGGCAAATCATTGTCCTGTGGTCAGTGATATCTAATGGTTTGACTGCTTTAGCATATGTGCCGGCTAGTTTATGTCCTCTTGATGCGAGCTAGAATCATTTGGGAAGAGGTAAACTCAACTGAGAAAAAACACTCCCGTCGGATGGCCTGTGGGCAATCCTAGAGAGCATTGTTGTGATGGATGCTTGATGTGGGAGGCCCAGCTCGCTGTGGGTAGGGGCACCCCTGGGCAGGCAGTCCTCCATGCTGTAAGAAAGCAAGGCTAAGCAAGCCATGAGAAGCCAGCAAGTGAGCACCACTCCTCCCGGGCCTCTGCTTCAGGCCTTCCTCCGCATTCCTGCTCTGACTTCTCACCTTGACTTCATTGGGTGATGGACTACATTATAAGATGAAACGAACCCTTTCCTTCCCAAGTTGCTTTTGCTCATGCTATTTTATCATAGCAATGGAAACCCTAAGACTGCACGTAATTAAAAGTCCCTTAAGAGTTTACAAGGTATTGCTTCTTACCCCCACCCCCAAACTCCCACTAGGCTCCTATGTGAATCTTAGAAAAAGCACACATCATTTACATTTTTAAAAATTATTTCTGTGTGACCTGACAATCACTCTTAGAGTATGTCTCTTTGGTTGATATATTATGATTGATTTCCCCATTAACTGTTTGGGAAGGAGACAAGACACAAGTCCCCACTAAGAGGGCTGGGCAGTGCAAATAGATGTTTTGTAGATGTTAAAAAGCAAATCTGTTGTAGAGAAGAGTAGGAAGTCTCTAGATACTGTTTAGGAATAGAAACAAAGAAAGGATTGGAAAGTAAGGTGGGAAGCACGGTTTGTGGAAACGCATCTGTATACATGGAGTCATGAAGACGACGCGGCTCTCTATCCAGAAATCCTAAGATTCTATTCAGGTTCTCGAAGACCTATGGTTCTAGGGGGATCAGGACTCTTTCCAGTTCCAGTTGAACCAGGGATTGGCCTTCACCAATTTCCTGACATCTCTCCTGCCAGTTATAGTAGCTGCCATATGAGTCCTGATAACTTTCATTTCAATAGAATCCTCAGAAGGAAATCTGTTAGGGATCTTCCTTGAAAGGAGTTGTCTTTCTCAACCTGGGACAGGGAAGGTTTGTGTGGATGCACTATGCTTAGAGCTGCTGTAACCATAAGATTAAAAATAATTAGGATTAAGATGAAAAGTGCTTAGGATAGACGGACAGAGAGAAGAGCTAGAAATCTAGATCTGAGTTTGAGTGATGGGATCATGCTCATGTATGATTCTTGTTATATGGTCCAGGAAAGCTCTTAGGGTTTAGACTTCTGCAGTCTGAACTTTTGTATTGATTCAGTGTTCTCGTAAATCATTTTGCACATAATACGAAGAATATCTTCAGGGTCTGAATAAATGGCTAAGTGACCAAAGAGAACTTTCTGCTTTGAAGACCTCCAGAAGGATGAGTGTACACACATACACACATTTGTGTTAATATTTGTCTGCATGTAACATGCATTACCCTACGAAAGTATAAATAGGAATAACTTATATAGGTCTCCAGGATAGCAAATGTTAGGAGTTATGAAATGGAGACACATTGGATAATGAGATCCAGAAGACAAATATCCAAGGTAGCAAAGGAAATGACAGGCCATGGAAACTGGGAGGGATTTTCATAACTCCCTTCCTGCCACACAGTGGATACCAGTCCTACAGAAGGTATGCAGGAGTTGTCCACGATGGCCTGGGAACCTTTGGAGCAGATTTGATTATATCCAGCATCCCTTCCTTCTTACTGTAAATATAAATTATCTTCCTTTGTGTAAGGATAACAAGCATTGGTCAGAAGACCCGTGAGACACAATTAGATTTCCACTGCAAGCTTTGATATTGGCTCTTCAAAATGACTTATGGAAAGGATGCTAAGGCCTCTGGAAAAAAACAAAACAAAACAAACAACAACAAAAAACCAGTTTTCTAATTATATGCACATGGCTGGGACATGATGCAAGGGATGCTATCTAATTATTTTTCATATATAGAACCCACCTAAAAAGAAATAATTAATGGCTGGGCAGTGGTGGCACATGCCTTTAATCCCAGCACTCGGGAGGCAGAGGCAGGTGGATTTCTGAGTTTGAGGCCAGCCTGGTCTACAGAGTGAGTTCCAGGACAGCCAGGGCTACACAGAGAAACCCTGTCTCAAAAAACCAAAAAAAAAGAAAAGAAATAATGAATGGAAATTAAAGGAAAAAAACACATATAATCTATGGGTGGCTTCTTTTAGGCTCACTTTGCATAATCAAATTTGCTTTTGAAAATCACATTTAATTTTGCATTATCTGAAACTTTAATTTTTAAACTCTGATTTTTTTCCATTCAAATGGGCCATTTTTGGCTACAGAGATGTTTCCTTGAGACCATGTAAAACTACCGCAGCTACCTTGGTGGCTCACAAATAGAGTGTTTGTTATTTTAATCACTTCAGTTCATTAATGTTCATATTTGTTTTCTTTACTCAGCTCATAAAAATTTAGATTTTTAAATTGAAGTAAAGAGGTATTTCTTAATATACTATATTTTAGTTTAAAGAAAAACTTAAGAATTTCTTCCAGTATCTCCATATCTATAATAAGTACCTAAGGAGGAAGACAACACAGAACCATTTTAAGCCTTATCACTTCTCACAGCGCTTAGCTTCGGGGCTCTCCTGTCATCCTTGTTCCGATGTTAACATGAGGTACATGTATGCTCTGTCTTTCCTAAGGACTATTCCCCAAGTAGTTCTAAAAACTCATTCATTTCCTTGTTTTTCCATTCTAAATGCCTGTTTATATTTTAAAATAGCAATATTAATTTTTCTTATATAACTTTATATCACAATATTGTTTTAGAAATGCTTTTATATTTTTTAGTGTTTGTGTATGTATGGTTGTGTGTATGTATATTTGTGAGTGAGTGTATTTGTGTTTGTGTGTGAGAGTGTATGTGTGTGCTTGTATGTTTACCTGTGAGTGTTTATGTGTGTGTGGGTATATGAGTGTTTGGGTGAGTGTGTATGTGTTGTGTGTGTGAGTGTGTGTGCTTCTGTGTGTGAATGTGTGAGGGAGTATGTGTATGTTTGTATATGTGTGTGTGTATGTGTGAGTGTGCCTGTTTATGTATGTGTTTGTATGTGTATGTACATGTGTGCATATGCATGTTCATACACTAAGGCACAGTTCATATGGAGATCAAAGGGCATCATGTGGTACTATTGTCTCCTTTGACCATGTGGGTACCAGGAATTGAACTCAGGCTTTCAGGTTTGGTGGCAGGCACCTTTACCCACTGAGCCATCTCACCACCCATCACTGACATTTTCTTGTGAGGTCATTACTTGTTGGTTTTACTTCCTGTTTATTGGGCGTCTTAACAGTTACTGCAGATCCTTCTAGAAAACTTATCAGGAATGGTGCTTTAATTTGGAGTTATTAAGTAATCTTCTGAGGATTCTCGGAATAAACAAAAAGGAAGACTAAAGAGATTAAAAAAAAATTAGTTTCGTTATTGTTAATCAAGCAAAATCTCCTGGCTCACTTAGACAATCAATATGGCCTTAAATGGCCATTTTTGTGCTATTTACATTTTGTACAGTATACATTTTACATTGATATTTATAAAGAGGAAAAAAACAACACCATTCTTCAGCCATAAGGGAAGTCTCTTTGCAAATAAGAGGGAAACTTACTCCTATTAGCAAAACACTGCAGTTTAAATCTAGAGAACATGTACTCAAGAGATCTAATAGAACAGGTCCTGAATCTGTGCTCTGGGTGCATTATTAGGGTTGACAATATTATCATGTGATCACGGAGTACACCAGCTGGGCTATTTTCAGGAGCCGGTGACAATAAGAGAAGCAGGAAAGAATACATTCACCCTAACAATAGTTGTGTGTAAGGAAACCAAGGGATGCCAGGTGGTCATAAATGCCACCTTTATGAGCGTGGCCATTATAAAAAGTTCAGGCACTGAGAAAGTTTGATAGGCATCCTATTCCTCTCAAGTTGAAACAAATGTCCTTGGCTAAGAACAAAGACTTGTTATCTAGCAGATGGTATTACTTTTCTCTTGCCATTTTTATATTCATAATAATCAATTCCTTGCCTTAAAAATGTCAAATAACTCAGGTTTCAAATAACACGCCCCAACTAATTCACCCTGCCTCTGTCATCCCAACACTTCCCACTCTAAAATTAAGATAGTAAAAGCGAGAATGTTTACTACGGTGTACATGTAGCAGTATAGACGGTCATATCTTTAGCTTACCATTTAGGTTATCTTCGTAAAGCATTATAATTCAAAGCGGTGATCTGTCTCTGAGTCATTTCATATGGAAATGTTTAATTACCAACCAAGAGAATTTCTTTCTCTCTAGAATGTTGTTAAGAGTTTTTATTAATGCATAAGGACCTGGGTTCAAACCCCAGCACTACGACCAAAAGCTAATAATTAATTGGTCAAGTTCCTTAACCTTTCTGGCCTTCAGTTATTTGTAATGCTATAATAGCTTTCATGGAGCACTTTGGAATATTACAAAGTATGACTATGAAGCTTTCATTATAAAGTCTGCATAGAATATTTAACAGAATAATGATAATAATATCTTAGTTATTAGAAAACCTGAATCTTGAACAGTTTAAGGAACACTCCCATTTTCTTGTTTTTCTCCACTTTGACCTGAGTTGTAAAAGGTTTGCTGGCAGCTGAGGCAGACACACTATACACCCACAGGGCTGACAGCTGAGTGTCAAGGCTTGGCAGGCACTCTCCGTGTTATTGTCAGAAGCTTTTGAGAGCACCACTGCATGCCTATCTGTTGCCTGCATTTGGAAACTACTGTAGGAATAGGGCAGGCGAGGCGACTCATCATAAGAGCATCCATGCGCTGATCTTTACCTTCCCCTGCCTATCAGACAGCAAACCGCCAGCTCTAGGTTAAAGGGCTGCTCCCACTTGTACAAGGGCAACAAACACAAAATACACATGTATAATGGGGACTCTTGCTAAGACTTTAAGATCTCTGACTTTCTGAAATCCTCTGCTCTGCAGTGGAGATGCTATTTCCTTGATCCAAGATTTTTTTTTTTATTTGACAACTATTCTATACTCCAGAAGCAATGATTCGATTCCCTTTAATATCTTCTTTTATGGTTATTCAGCTTATTGTCCCCCCCCATCTATATTACTAATTAACCAATTTAAAAATCAGTGCGGTACTAACAAAAAATGGTAGAGGATAAACCTATAATCCAGACATTTGGATGGCTAAGAGTAACCTCAAGTTTGAGGCCAGAATAAACAACAGACTGAACACCAGGCCCACCGTGACCATATGGCAAAATCAATTCAAGGCATAGACAAGCATACATAACACTATCCAGTGAAATACTGTTTGTAATATAAAAATTGTACATCAGCTAAATAAGAAATTTGATAAACAGGGGCTAAAGTAAAGTGTTTCAGCACAAGCATGAGGAACTTCAAGCCCTACATAAAAAAAGGAGGAGGAGGAAGAAGAAGAGGAGGAAGAGGAGGAGGAGGAGGAGGAGCCTGGTATGGTGCACACTTGCAGTCCCATCACTGGGGAGGCAGAGGCAGTTTGATCCCCAGAAATTTCTGGTCAACCATTTTAACCTGTTTAGTAAGTTCTTGGGCAATGAGAGCATTTTTCTCAAAAAAAAAACAAAAAACAAAACCAGTCCTCTGTCCTATACTACAAACACACACACACACACACACACACACACACACACACACACACACACACACACACACACTTTGACAAGCACATTAACTCATAGTTTAAAAAGATTGCTTTAGGACTAAGGCTAGAGAGATGGCTCAGTGGATGTAAGGATTTGATGTGCAAGAGTGGGAATCTAAGTTTGGATTCTCAGCACCATTCAAAAAGCTCTATGTGGCTCTCCATGTACATGTAACCCGAGTGTCTCAGGGGATGGAGACACGGAGGATCTCTGAGTCTTGCTGCCAGGTTCAATGAAAGACTGTCTCCACCTTCTTCCACAGCAGAAACACGATGGTCTCCTCTAGCCTATACACACTTGCACACAAGTGTTTACTGCCCAAATACACACATGCATATTCATACATACACTTGAAGGAAGGGGGAAGGGGGAGAAGCCAAGCAGGCTAAAATAAGACAAAGACAAACTTTCCTAGAGCCTTAATTTTCAAAACCTTTTGTGGCCTAAGTATGTTATCTGCCATTTATATATTAAAACTACACATTAAGAGCCCATTGTAGAAATATTTAAAAATATAGAAAATGAGGTATAATAAGAGGAGCCACTATTATTGCACGATCCCACACATATCATTGCATTCCTATCTTCCCAGAAAGAGAAATCTAATTTAAAATGTAAAATGCAAAACTGTCTTTTCTCATTGACTTCTTACTCCAAAAATCTGAAATGTCATGGCTGTCAAGATGGTTCAGATGGTTAAGGTCCTTGCTTTTCAGACCTGATGATGTAATCTGGTTCCCAGGACCCACATGATGGAGGGAGAAAATCCACAAGCTCGTCTTTGACCTCCAAATTTGTTTGGTGGCACCGGCATGCCTGCTCCCTCCCCCCAAATAAATAAATACATTTGTAAATGTTGAACTGTTTTAAAAATATGCCCATAGGAGGCGAGCATAAAGAACTAAGGGTTGGAGTAAGCTATCTTCCTACCTGTATACCTTAAGCTCTATTGAGGACATGGTACAGAGAACAAGGATGCTATGACCACACACATACACATTTTCCATCTTCTCAGTCTCATACTGTGGTCAGAGAAATTGAGATTGCTTAGGAGCCAGGACTCAAGCCACTGACCTAATTCTAATGCTTCCCTCTGGTCTGCTTCTTGCATGACCTCAGAATCTGTCATTGTAAATCTCAAAGTAAGACAGTAGTTGCATATTTTGGAATGTGGGTTACATTATGTAACTCAAGTAAGTGTGATAGACGTAACCCTGGATCTCTGTGGGCCCCAGCTTCCTTGTCTCTGAATCAATCGCTATAGTCCCTTCTAGCGTCAACACTGGATCTATCAAGCACAAAGAATCGTGGCAAGCTCTCCACTCCTGCAATGCCCTGCTTGGAACTGGTAAATCGGTTCTCAGAACCGTCTGCAAAACGACTTTCTCTGTTGTCTGTGTGGTGCTTTTCTCCACCCACCATACTGTTCACCAGGTGTTAACACAGAATCTCTCCATTTTTTTTAAAAAAAATATATCCCTCATATGGTTTCTTGAGGTTCACCACTCAAGTTGTAAAACTCTCGTAGCAGCAAGTACTTAGCTGAAAAATTTGCTCCTTGGAAAAAGGCCACAGGCAACTCGGGAGTCCAAACAGAACTTATTATGTGAGAGGGATGAACCACATGCTGCCTGGTTTTGATCCTCTTTGAAGTTTGGTTTAGTTTTTTTTAAAAACAAAAAAAGCTTGAGTCAGTAGGATCTTGACAGGAATGGGTGTCATATCCCTAAGGGACAGATGGCAGGCAGGCTTGCCTAGTGTTTCTTTTAATCCTGTTAACACTTATCTTGAGCCATACTATAACTCAAGATCTGAATGACAAATATAAAGAAGGTAATACATGAATGTGTAGTCACAGTCAACGCAACCAAATGGGTAGCATCGTAAAAAGAAAAATATCTCAATACTGCTTGTCAACCCTTGCAAGGCAGATAGATGAACAACAAAAGTCTTCGCCTGACATCCCAAGATTATGTGCTGAAGACTTTTAATCAAATAATGATAGATGAAGTTAAACTCAACGTTAATCTTTAAACTGTCTATTATCATGTTTTTGGCATTTATTGTAAATAAACACAATTAGGAAAAGCCATAAAGTCCTACTATGTCTAAATGAGTTTCATGCTTTGCAGCCATAGTATAGTATAGTATAGTATAGTATAGTACAGTATAGTATAGTCAAATACTATAGTTTGGATGTGAAATGTCCCGTAAATAGTCACATGATGAAGTAGCTTTATCCTCAGCCACTTGCAACTGGAAGGTAGGGGAAATCTTTAAAGGGTGTGACCAGTAAGAGGTCTTCTTGTTATTGAGAATGTGCCTTGAGTGGTTGTAGTTTTGCCCTAGTCTCTCCCCCTCTCTGTTTTCCACCCTCGTTATTAGGTGAGCAGCTCTGCTTAGTCATGCATGCCCTCCAAGTATACTTCCTCTTGAAAAGTCCCCAAAACAGAAGAACCAACAGACCATGACAGAAACTGTCCAAAACTGTCATGCTAAATCAACCTTTTCTTTTTATAGGAAGATTATCTTGAGTGTTTGTTACAGCAATAGAAAGTCCAGGAACATATGAAGTCAACCATAGTAGATCTTTGTTCATAGTCAGCATTGGATGGTTGGATTCTTTTTTTTTCTCCCCACAGTATTATATTTATTCTATTAGTGGCCTAGTCTTTCAAAGCATTGTTTGAGCCCACCATTTTTATCTCATTATTTAATAATGTCTATAATATAGCCTATCATATTTGTTGCTGAAGTTAAAGTAAAATAGAATAGGGTTATTTATTCAATAAAAATACAAGAGCAATTTCTATCACAAAAGTAAAAACTTTGATCCAACATTTACAGTTAATGATGAGGCTAATCAGAAATGAGAAAAGTTTGTCCACTGTCTTAAATACAGTTTAATGTTGCTTGAAAAACTATAACCTAAGCAATCAATTAAGAAAAACCAAATGCACAGGGATGGTGGTGGAAAGGGTTGGTCAAAATTGTTGCATTTCTACCTCCTCAAAATTAAGAAGTATAAGAAATGTAAAAAATATGGTTTATAATGAAGGTAGAACATTGTAAAATATATTTCCATAGCAGGTCTTCTATGCAGCAGTTAGAAAAATAGAAAAACAATCCCTTTAACTCGCATAAAACTTTTAATCGTCTAAGTGGCATTAGGAGACATTAATTCAGATTTTTTAACTTTAAAATATGTATCTACTTTTAGGATGGATAGGAATTATAGTGATATCAAAACTAGTCCTAGGTCAGTCTAGAAGCTCAATGAAGTTAGTTATTAAAGCCTCTTAAAGCTACAGGTTGACTTGTGGTGTCTTCTTTCGTCTTGAAGTCATTTTTCTACAAACTTGCTGACAACTCTTCCTAACACAGGCATCCTACTTTCTAAGCCTGCTGGGCTGCTGCCACATTGAGATTGGTTTTCCTAAAGGGTCTGGGTTGTTCCCTGCACTCCTTGTACACCAGGTTAGTTATTCTATTGGATTCTTTTTGCTTTGTCACACACTGTGATTGCTGGAGGACAACTTCGACTCATTACTTTTTAAATCAGGAAGGTTATGTAGCATGTAGCAAGTACCTTTGTAAACATGTTCTTTGCATGTTTATATACATCATTTGTTTCTCTAAATCTTGCCAGTTTGGCTATCAACAACATCACCTCCTCTTTCCCAGATTGGAATCTTGCTGATGAAAAGTCTGATATTTCTGAAAGCTCCTTCCTTCCTTCCTTCCTTCCTTCCTTCCTTCCTTCCTTCCTTCCTTCTTTCTTTCTTTCTTTCTTTTTGAGTTGGAAGAACCTTTATGATTACTTTCTTATTTCTGAAATTCCAAAATTGCACCAGCATGTGCCAATGTCTGTACCTTTTCCCGTGGTGGGCACTTTAACCTGCAGACTAACTTGAAATACTCTTTGTGTCAATAAAGGCTTTTCATTTTTCTCCTGCTTTTGCATATTCTGCTTCCCCCATGGTTTTCATATGATTTTATCCAGTCTATTATATTTTCAATTCTAGACTTCTTTCTCTATATTTCAGGAGATTTACTTAACTAATTCAGTATCCAATCACGTGTAGTCTTTTATCCAACACTTCCTATTCAAACCTAAGGAATGTGACGTCAAAGGCTGTTTTCCTCATTGTTGTACTTACTACCTATCCCACTCAACCCTCTATAATAAACCTTACATGTGTGTGTCTTTGTAAGACTTTCATTAACATGTGCCCCCTCCCATGATCTATATTACATATGTTCCTCTCTTCCCTACATACCTATCCACACCTAGCATATGTAATATTTACATCTCAAATATTTTTCCAACAATTCAAATCCTCAGCATTCTTTCGCACCTTGGATGGGAGAACCCCATTCTCCTTAGTTCTATTTCTTGACTACTTTGTGTCAATCTGTTGGATTATTTTCTTAGAGTAATCTAAGTTGGAGTTTCTCTCTCTCTCTCTCTCTCTCTCTCTCTCTCTCTCTCTCTCTCTCTCTCTCTCCCTCCCTCCCTTTTTCTTTTCTCTCTGTGAG
>NC_034600.1:40160555-40208911 GCF_900095145.1 Mus pahari | reverse complement strand
CAAATCCTCAGCATTCTTTCGCACCTTGGATGGGAGAACCCCATTCTCCTTAGTTCTATTTCTTGACTACTTTGTGTCAATCTGTTGGATTATTTCCCTCGAGTAATCTAAGTTGGAGTTTCTCTCTCTCTCTCTCTCTCCCTCCCTCCCTCCCTCTCCCTGTCTCCCTCCCTCCCTCCCTCCCTTTTTCTTTTCTCTCTGTGAGTATAGTCATCCTGCAGACTTCTGAACTTACCAAGTTTCCTATGGAAAACTCCCACTTTGATTACTCTTTCCACATTTTATAAATTTCTCCTGGATGTGCACAGACACCTCAAACGCTATCTTCTTAATACAGGTATTTACTCAATCTATATTTCCAGGTCGCATGTTAAGAATAGATGTTACCATCAACCACATAGTCTGTGAAGCCAGAAATCCTCGAGTTTCTCTCATAGTCTCTAGAAAGCCACCAGCTTCTGCCCCTTCTACTTACAAACGACCGTTGGATTCTCTCATGAGGACTCTCTGTTGAAGACCTCTGTTTTTTACCTGATTATAACAGTAAGCTCTCAGCTGCTTTTTTTTTTTTTTTTTTTGCTTTCCTTCTGCCCATGAACATTCCTGTTCTACCCCCAAACCAGCGTTTCACAAAACCAATGGGTTGTAGGCTTCTAAAGAAGAGTTTCAGAGCATGTAACCTCACTCCAAGAAACATTATACCTAAGAGCCAAAAAAGATCTTTTCCTCAGGTGACTAAGTGTTCAGACAGCGATGCAAGAGCAAAGTCTAAAGCTATAGTATGGCACGTGACCCATGAGATATTTGTTTTGGTTTTAGATATATTGGACAAAAATTATGTAAACGAAGTTAAAAAAGACTCACAAAGAGCACTTCAAATCACCATTTTTTCCCCTAAAAATTGCAGATTAGGACAGCCATTATCCAGGAAGCTTTCTGGTAAAAGGACTAAATGGTCATTTTCAAAGACGTAAGAGAAAGAGAGTAACCAAAGCTTCCAAACATGGCTGGATGGCTCTGTCCTTGAATGAAATCACATAGTGGCACTCAGTGCTAAAACAAACAAACAAACAAACAAAGCCACAAGCTCCTTAGCCACCCAGGGTCATGCTGGGTGTGGCTTCTCTTTAACCATCCTCTTGCTCCCCTCCTTCCCCACTGTCAGGAACCCACTGCATGTGACCTGTTTGTGAGATTCTCAAGCTTCTCACAGCACAATGTTTGTGTTGCACAATGATGTCATGTGCATCGTTTCTCCAGAGCTCACTGGTTTTCTCTGCATCCTTAAAGCCCCAGAGCAAAGACTTCTCCTCTCAGGGAGAATGGAAGAATCTACATTCTTCGAGAATCTCCGACTTCTCTTCCTTGTTAGCCTTGGTAGGTGTGCACCCATGGCGCACTGTGATGGAATTTAACACTCCTCTTTCTACTTGATATCCTTGAATGCTCAGGCACTAAAGCTTCACACTGCCTCGGTCCATATTTCAGGGTCTAAGCCCAGTATAATTCCTAGTCACACGATGCATACTTGATGACTGAATGGCCCCCATCTATATTTAACTTTCTTTTTCTGCTATAATCCATTAGCTCATTCCTCTATTCACTCACTACTAATCACTTAGTCATTAATTTCTGAAAATACAAAGGTGAATAAGACATTACCCTTTTCCCTCAAGACAACTTTACTATGGCACCATCCACTCTTTCTATCTCTATTCACATTGTGTCTTTTCTTCAGTATCTTTCCTGGCCTGGTAGGTCCAAAACCACTGTAGAAGTTCCATTCAACTTTCTAGGAAGCCTTCATTTTGCTTTGGCATATTGGGGATTTCTCCTGCAGAGAAAATCTGAGTATAGTACTTTAATTGATGGCAGATCACAGGTTTTTATTGCTTCTGTTTTTGTTTGAGAAAGGTATGCTAAGTAGAATGGGAGCTATGATTGTAAGTTCAGAAAAGAAGCTGAATGCTACATGTGGTTCTACATCATCTAGCTGTGACATTGACTTCATGAAGATAAAAGAACTAACTCGTACAGTGTTTTAGTCAACATTACCCTGATATTATAATATTCAGGAATTTTAAGGGACTACTTATTCATTTTGCCATTTCTGTTATTGTTCTCAATACTAAATCATGAGATAAGGTAATAATAGGTCTGGCATCCCCTGAGCCTTTATGGCAGGCAAGCATGATTTTAAACATACACTTGCACACATGTACATATATGTATGAACACACCATATATATGTTCTATCCTGTTGATTCTTCAGATTTTTATTATCCACATTTCATTTTCTGGGGGTATTGAGGCACAGAGAGCCTCAATAACCAGCCACTTGTAATTCAGTTAGTGAGCACAAAGCATGGATTCAAACATAGCCAGGTTGAACTGCTTACAATCACATTACCCTGCCCTTAGAAGGAACACTGAACTAACTGAACTAATTGTCCCAGATCCAGGTTTTTGATTGCAAATTCAACACATGAAAGTGGAATGAATTTTAAGGTATCCTATTTATTTCTGAGTCTTATTTTCCGAGCTTCATGTAAAGAAGAAGTTCAAGAACTATTTTTTAAAAATACATTAAAAATTTGAAGGTTGTTAAAATTGCTCTTTAGAGTCTGAAGCAAGAGTGCTGGATGAAATGAGACACTGGAACTGAATGTTCAGACATCAGCTAGCCAAGGAAGGCTTCACATCTTACTGCTAAACCTGAGGGGGAGATCAGGAAGGTAAGTGGGAAGGAAGCAGGCATCAGGACTAGGAATTGAGACACTAATATAAATTAGTGCCTTGATCAGCTTAAGAACACTAACAATTACTCAGGGGATTAGCAGAGTCAAAAGTTTGGGGGAAGAATAATTTTAGCTTTAATAAAACTCACTAGAACTGTGTGTGAAAGCATATGTAATTTTGTTGTGTGTCTTTTTCTTTCTAAAAAGAAACTAGATGTTCTAGCCAGTGGTTATTAGTAATCGTGTAAAGGACAGTACTCATGTTTCATAAACGCCGACACCCTATCTAGGGCATTTGACATTAGCATAGGAGTTAGAACAGAACCTATGTTCTGTTCCAAGGCTTGTGCCTTGTCTGTACAGACGTGGTCACGACTTCACAGGGAGATCTGTCTCCTCATGGGATGAGAACATCAGTGCACTTGCCTCTTGATCTCCAAGGGATCTTCTGAAGATTCGTGGTGCAAAATCTGCAAGGTTCTTTGGACTCTTTAAAGACAAAGGGAGGGCATGAAAAATACTCTCTTCTGTCTTATGCACAGGGGCAGTTGAGAGGAAACTTAACCCTTGAGGGCAGTGCCATAGTGTAAAAACATTAGCTGAAGCAACAACAGTGATACTGAGTCCAAACTAAACTTTGCCTCCTGTATAGTCTCTTGGAGGTCTTGACTGTTCCAGGGAATTACAAGTCATAAATTGTGATAAGGTATGAAATCCCCTTAGACATATTCCATCCATTTATAAGTGCATGGCCAATAGTTAATATGTAAAATTGCTGACCCCATTGCTGAGTGGTGGTGAGCACTCTAACTTGTGAGACCCTTGGTTTTGTAAAGAGTAAGCTAAATGCCATGTAGAAGGACTTTAAAAGAAGTATTACAAAGGGAAATTTACACGTCTAATATGTAAATTTTATTTAGCAATGTATAAATTCATATGTCTCATATAAAATTTGAATATAATGTATTAATAGGTTCTTAACTTTCACTGGTAGTCCAAGTGCAGTGATCACATTAATGAGCCGCCATATTTGAAACGAATGGATGGAGAAAGACCAAACTTGCCAAGTATTTTATTAGGATCCAGACCAACAAGAACTCTCACATACTTCTCAAACACTTGGTTGAGCCCTGTCTTATCTCGTGAAATTGGAGATATGAATAATCCCAGCTATTATCCCTCTAACCACCTTATAGAAATCAATGCCTTTATGCTTCATTATATGCATGCATGCATGTTAACAACACTCTCATTCATAATATCACCAACACTCTCATACATAATATCACCAAACTGAAGTGTCCTAACTGCTTAAGAAGAAAAGATTGGACAAAGAGATTGTTCCTTTAAATAAGAGAGCATAATCCAGTTGTGTATACAAGGATTGCAGTGTACAATCTTCATGTGCATATAGCATCAATAAATCTTACATAAACAATTTTATTTATATATGTAGTAAGTTAGTGAGAACACAATGCCATGTAGTGAGACATAAATGAACAAGGGAAAGAAGGGACCTGCTTTCTCCCATAAATAGCCAAGCAAGTTGAGTTTAGCTGAAATTGACAGCAAAGGCAATGCAGACACTTAACTGAATTTTAATCTTAATGAACCCAAGCCATATTTGAACATAAACAGACCTGTGAGGTTTCTTCACAACATTGGGCATGAGATTCCTTTTGCAATTCAAAAGCATACTTTGCATATGAGGGTCCTTTTTTTGTTGTTTGTTTGTTTTCCAGACAGTTTCTCTGCGTGGCCCTGGCTGTCCTGGAACTTACTTTGTAGACCAGGCTGGCCTAGAACTCATAAATCTACCTGCCTCTGCCTCCCAAGTGCTGGGATTAAAGGCGTGAGCCACCACTCCTGGCTATGAGTGTCCTTTTAACAAGCTTTGGCTGGGTTTCCACCTTCCAGATGTTTGATGCTATATCGACATAATCCTCATCTTGTTGTATATGTCTTAAGCCATTGGTATAATGAGGACATTCATAAGTCTTAAACCATTGATCTAATGAGGACATTTATTTTACAAAATGGGAAGAAGATAAGAGTTAAAACATTGTGTAAGTTTATATAATATAGATTCATAAAAGCCTACCACACAGACATTCTCCATGTATCTGAAAAAGTTCTTATGTTATCCAAATGTTTTCTATTATTATGGCATTATAATTTGTCACTTAATAACTTGGGTGGAATAGAAAGCCCCTTGAGTCATGAATACAGAAAGTATGAATATGCACTTTTACTGTTTTAGCAATTTAGAGAGGTGAGACAATGTGGCAGTTGAGAGAAATTGTCTTTAAAGTCAGAATTGGATTTAAATATCAGCCCTGACATTAGCTAACAGAGTCAAGTTGTATCACTTCTTCAAGTATCTACTTCCTGTGTTCATAGAAGAACAAAAGCAAATAATGTAGGCAAAGAACTCAGTAAAAGTGCCAACACACAGAGTATTTCATAAGTGCTAGTTATCACCAAGATGACCACCACCATCATCATCACCACCACCACCATCATCATCACCATTATCACCATCACCATCATCATCATCTTGCTGATCAGTAGGAAAGTATGACCTACCTAACCCTAATGTACATTTGTCACATTTGTCTTCAGGTTTGGCTCTGATGTATTTCTAGCAAGGGGCTATGAACAAAGAGGAAAAATCTTGTCAGACGCATGTATCAACTTCTCTCTTACTATTATTTTCTCACATCTAACTCGGCCGAATGTTAAAACTGTATATCCAAGAAGGCATAGAAAGTAAAGGGAGAAGAGATCTATAAAAGAGAGATGTCACCTGCTTCTTGACTCAAAGTAATAAATCACAAGAAAACATGAAGCGAAGAGCTACACAACCCAGGAAGATTCGGTGCTGGAAGCCACATCTACCCAGGAAGGCAGGAATTTAGTGAGAATTTAAAAGCACTGGGAGAATAGATGGAGCTATTAGATCCTAACTATTTCTGTTTCTTTGTAGAGGCTCAATATTTCTTTCCTGAAGGAAACTCCAGGTTGAAAAACACATTTCATTGAAAGACTATATATGGCTATTAAGAAACTCAACTTTCTTACATGCACTGGTCCATGAACACTAGCAATCATATGTGTGGCACAGGAAGGTTTCTCAGACAGCCATTAAGAGATCTACTTACAAAAACATCAAGAAACTTCTCCATGAACAGGGCAGCTGAACAGCCAACCGTGTTATAGTGAATCTATACTAAGAGTCCCTACCTGTGGTGACCTTTTGCTGGCATATTTATCGTCTTCTGTGTCACTATTGCCTCACTTGTGTGCCTCATTCTATAATTTATTTAATATATATAAAATTTTCTTTGATCACTATATTCTTTTATTCTCTTCCTGCTTCTAGAAAAGCCATTCCTCTTCTCAAGAGGGGTCTTAATGATGTGTGTGTGTGTGTGTGTGTGTGTGTGTGTGTGTGCTTAATAAGAGTTTTCTGAATGAGCATGGGAGGGGCAATGTATATCAGAGTGGCTACACACTTGTGTAAATAGCACCCTTCTTTAACTACCAAAGCTCCTGGAAAAGAGAGACCTTATGAGACCTATTACCGGCTCATATATCATAATCAAGAAGGCCCCAGAGGTTCTCCAAACAATACAAGCTTGTGTATTCCTCCTGCTTGACCTCCAGAATTAGATCATATCAATATTATGGAGGACACCATTCAATTTATTTGTAGCATAGAGAGAAATTAAGGTGGAACTGACTTTCAACCTCCCTCCTTGCTGGCTAAACTTCATAGCACCATGGAACTGACTTTCAACCTCCCTCCTTGCTAGCTAAACTTCATAGCACCAAAGTAGGTTCTGCAGGCAGCTAGAGGACACAAATCAGCAACAGTCTTTGTAACTAGGAACCCTGAAAACTATGGTAAAGACCTGCTGGATAAGATTCGGGTACCTGTAGAGTAGTGGTATGGCTAATCCAGGACCAACCAGCTACTTAGTGGCTAGATTTTTAAGTCCATTCCACAGAAGAAACTCCTACCCATTACTGTCAACCTGGCTCTAGAGAGATCCTACCAGTACTGTTCTGATACATGGACATGAGATCAAACCAGTCTCTAACTGATTCTGTTTATACCCATACTGGTGCTGCCTTCAGCCTGGATCAGAGAAGCATCTATTCAAAGTGGAAGAATCTTATTGCAGAGATACCCTCATTGGTACAAGTGCTGAGAAGAAGTGGCTGTTAAGTGCTCAGCCCTCAAGGGGACATCTGTGTTACCTACTCTAAGGCTGAGTTAGGGGTTGTTGCAGCACTGCGAAATGCTGTGTTCTGAACAGACATACTCATCAACAGCAGCGGTGACCTGCACAAGACCTAGGCCCTCAGAGTTATATCATGCTCCCCCTTTAAAATAAGAACCAAGGGTCTTTCAGCAAAACTTTCCGGAATAAATTTGAGAGACTAGTGTGGGCAACAGTTCCAAACAAATCAACAGGAAACAGAGGAAAACCTCAAAGGGACATTTATTTGCCCCCTTTGAGAGATAAAATAGTCCTTGTAGAAGACTAAATAAAAAGGAGTGAACAAGGACATGCTAAAATTTAAAATAAAATCACGACCAAAACAAAAAGTGAATAAAAAAGATGGTAGATACATCCGAACATTTTTTTTTTCTGGCAGACAGAATTTTTAAAAATAAAAACTGTTCAGGAAAAAAAAGGATTTTGATCCAGATAATACAACATAAACTAATCAGAATCCCAGAAAGGAAGAGAACCGAGAAAATTCACAAGAACAATCAGAGGAAAAGAAACAATCAGAGAAAAGGTACATAGCAACGACATTCCTGAAGAGGAAATCTTAAAAGAGAAACTTTATCTCTAACTTGATCCTAAGTAGATCAAGCAAGAGTCTGGGATACCCTAGGCATGGCCCTGAAGCTTTGTGGCTGTTGAGACCTGGCATTTTATTTTGTTAAGAACAGAGTCCAGGAACCAAGAGCTTTAATAATGGAGATGGTCAGACTTTGGGTGTCTCCAGGGCGTAAAACGTACTTATCGAAAAATACGGATTATAGACAGTGCACCACTGGAAATGAAGGCAAATTCTCACTTGTTTGGTTTGTTTATGTTTTTATGTGCTGCCACTGAGTTTTACAGGTCATAAAAATTAACTAACTCGTGAACTTTTTCTGGTATAACAAAATAGAGTAAAAATTCTTATTTTTGTGCTTATTAAACCATAATGGAGTATCCCTAGATGATATTTTTATACTCAAAAGCAACGAAATAAAAAATAGTCTTTTTTTTTTTTTAAAGTCTGTTATGGTATTCTAGTTTTCTTTAACAAATGATAACCTATCATAGCAATTGATTCTCTTCCACAGTGGTAGCATCCCACTACCCAATACCTAGCGGACAAACTTAGGCAACAGTGAGCTATGGATCTCTGAGAAATAAGAAATAGCTGTGAGTGCCAAGAAAACTTACCTTAGACATCGTCTCTGACCCTCTCATTATTTCTGGCTACCTGATTGGCAATAGTGACAGCTCTCTCCTGATAGAATTTCCAGACTGCTCTGAGTTCTCCTCATATCACCCTGACTACCAGGCAAAGGAAAATGAAGAAAACACGTTCCTCCCTTTGGTTACAAAATACGTTCCAATTATTGTTAACAATCGATTTCTTTCTCCTTTACTTTCCAGCCCACAGTGCGAAAGCTAAGACAGATACTAATAGATCAGGATGAAATAGTTATAATAAACTCTAAGAAGTTTCCAGAAGCAGAAACTAAACTGAAATTCGTCGTGAACCATTGTGCTGAATAGGCTACTTCAGGGGTTGCCAGCTCTTCCTAGTGAGGCTCCATGGGTTTTCCTTGAAGTCTTCTTCATCTTTCTCATAATGGCTGACCCTCCCTTTCCAAAGCACTGAGCGGGTTATCCTGGAAGGGACTGAGGACTCTGTGGCTGTGTACCATTTCTGTTTTAGAGAGATGAAAGAATCTGTACCCACGCAAGGAAGTGCCAACCATTTGTTTCTAGGGAAACGAAGCGTTAGGAACTAGGTTGTGAATAAAGGGGTGGGGAGCTTGCCAGGGTTCCACTGGTCATAAGTGAACTGGGTTTTCTTTCTTTGGCACTACTCATCTTTCTCCGGTAACCACCTTGACCTATATAAAATGTTTGCCACTGGTAAAGTTCAAGTGCGCCATGAGACTGCTGAAGCTGAGCTCACCGTGCGCAGTTTGTCTTGGAGCAAGACGCAGTTGCTGTCTTACTGAAATACCCCACTGTAATTCTCCTTCTGTGGCAACAGGTTCTAATGGAAGCCAAGCATTTATTTCCCTCCCATTTGAGAACAACACTTTGATTTACATTTTTACCCCCTTTCTTCAGGCTGATACTGACCTAGAAAAATCACAAAGGGCTATGTTTATTGACACACATAAAAAGAAAAACCCAACCAAACATGAGAAAGAGACATGCTGGGGGGAAAGGCAGTTCTCCTGAAGGCCAAAGAGCACAGCTGTACACAGTGACTTGGGTAATGTATTTTGACTGGTAATATGTCACATTAGTGCCTTTGTTAAAACCACAGAAATGTCTGTCTTCCTGCAAACAGAAGCTGCGCTCTAGAAACCTATAATGTCAAGTTTCAGATCAGCACTGGCCTGACTCCCATCTGCAGAGGCGAAGAAGCTTTTTAAGTCCGTGTGTACCATGATGCACAAGCCCCCTCTTCGCCCTACCAATTCCATTCTAAACACACAGAGTCACAGAAAAAGCCCACCTCTCGGTAAATACCACAACATCTTGAGGAGAGAGGCTCAGTAAGAACTGTAGAATTACCTAAGGAGAGAAGGCATGATGGCTCAGAGGTTAAGAGCACTGGCTGCTCTTTGAGAGGTCCTGAGCTCAATTCCCAGCAACCACATGGTGGCTCACAACCATCTGTAATGGGATTGGATGTCCTCCTCTGTCTGATGCCCTCTTCTGTTATGCAAGCATACATGCAAATAGGACATTCATATACATAAATAAATTGTTTAGAAAATTATTTCTTAATTTCTTTTCTCATAGAGCTTATACACACAGACTTATGAGTATTCGGCTGGTTTGTTTTTAGTTTGGCTTTATTTGTTTTAAAGGCAAGTACAGGGGAATCTCCTGAAGAAGCCAAAGACACTGATAAAGGCTTGCTGATGAAAATCTTCCAGATGGGACTATTCTCAGTGAAGGTTAATTACCAGCCGTGTGTCTCTCATCTAAATGACATCCTTTAATGACTCTTCTTCCTCTACCAGAAAATGCAGGCATGAAAACAACTCAGGCTGAGAACGGCCCAGTAACCCTCATCATCACGTTGCAGTGACAGATGAGAAGATGAAAAGGCAGGTGCCCTGGGAAGCTGGGGTTTCCGTCTAGTTATAAAACGTGAGTGTGCTATGCAGTATTAATATGTTCACTACTTAGTATTAATATCTTTTAGCCTCCAAATTTCCTAATACTTTAAAAAAATGCTATGGTTGCCTTTATTAACAAACTTTCTTCAATTTTCTCCTTCCAATATCTACTAGCCATTAGCACTTCTTCATATTTTGTGATTGTGTTTCCATATGTTTACTGGCTAACTTACATCTGGTAAATTATGTTGAAACCCTAATAGCATTATGAAGTTTCTAGGACAGATATCAGGCTATCATCTTCCACACTAAAATGAGAAAGAAAAAAAAACCTAGTGATAAAAAAAAATACATAACTACAATCTGCTTTCAATCTATTAGAGAGCGAATGAAGAAGCAAGTAGAGGCTTCAAGATGAGAGATGTTGACTGCTGTTTCATGATAATAAAATATAGAAACAGATAATGTTTGGAATGATAGCTTTATGTTTACCAGTGTCCTAGGATTTTATTATTGCTTTAGTCCATTGTTTTAATGGATGTGTTCGTCCTCAAGTTCATTGTGATTTTTAAGATAGCTACTGATGCGCCAGCCATCATTTGAACACTTCCAAGCCAATATCATAAAGAACACACAGGTATAAATTCCCTCAGGCCAGAACCCCTTCTGCTTCCATTTCATTGTCTATATTCCCCTTTAAGGGAGTCTGCGGAATGTACTCTTTTGATTGAGTAGATACTACATAAATAATTAAGATGTACTTGGTAATCTTCATCCCCTTGTTTGCCAAGTGAATAAGTCTGTTAAGGATAGTCAATGACACCAACAGTTTTTGTAAGTATAGGCCTAATATCTTAAAATTGTATGGGATTTTTATTTGCTAATACAGAAAACAAAAATATAGCAGAACAGAAATATTAAGAGCTCTCCTCAAAGGTAAAAAAAGATGCAGGAACAAAAGTTAGACCTTTGATCTCTTAAGAAAATCCTAGTAGTGACAAAGCAAATTTGGATGAGGTCAGCCCAGGAAATGTAGCTAACCAACATCAATAACAACACATCTTTACCTGGGTTGTGCCTTGTGACTCACTCACACTTCAAGTTTTATAGTCATAACTTTCTCACAAGCTGTGATATCCAGTTTCCTTGGCTATAAAGTGAGAATCAACCTATTTGCCACAAGTCATGTTTACAGGGCCACTGAATTGCCAACAAAATGAGAGGCAAATGAGAGCCATCCTGGATCCCGTGACAATATGAGTTACCGTTTGCAGAAGAACAGAGTGTCCTGCGCTCATGGTAAAAACTGCCACTTGAATTGTATGAGTGACTCTAAGTCTTTTTGTGATGTTGATCTTTTAAACACAGACAGCACGTTATTATGGTGCGTGTTGAATGCAACATTCTCAAAACCATGCACATCATTACACAGAGGATGCTTTGGGCACTGATCTCATTTTCATCTTCTCTAAGATCATGGTTGACAATTGCTGGTATGCTCCCACAAGGAACCTTCTTGGACAACTACAGTCCCCAGTCATGACTTACATGATAGACGTCACTCTACACTACCAGGTTCTGTTCTCTATGTTACTCCAATTCTGTTTGAAACTTCTTGAAGGCAAGGCCAACAGTATGTTTATTTTGCACAATGCCCGACATGGGTTGATTCCTCCAGGTTTCTTCACAACGTCATGCTTGCAACATTCCAACCCACTTTCCTTCCTTCTGGGGTTCCCTTCTTCTCTTTCAACCCCAAGTTATAATTGAGATAAACTAAATGAACTCAGAAACCCACATCATAACAAACCTGTTTGCTTGTTTCATTGAGGCAGGGTTCCTCTGTGCAGCCTTTGCTGCGTGGAAATATATATATATAACTTAAACGTGCCTTGATCTATGCTCACACTTAATCTTTTCTTGACCATCTCTCCATTTGTATTTTATAGATTATACAATATCCATAAACTGATATAGTTACCTCTCTTTCCACATGTCTGACTTTTTTGAATATGCTGATAACCTCCACCCAATTGCCCTTTTTTCTTTCCTTTATGGAAAGGTTCCATGTAAGAAATGGTTTTGTGTTTTGTTTTGTCTTATTTAAATCAATGGGCTCCTATTTCCTGATGTTCCCCCTTCCCCTGTGCACTCATAAGCCAACTTCATCAGATCATAAAGTCGAGCTCCCACCAGTGGGATGTGCTGCTGGACTTGGAGTCACCACTTACATCAGGGACAAAAGACCGGCTCTGATTTGCTGCTAGCCCAGTTTGGGTTTTGGTGCACAGTTTTTGAAAAAAGAATTGCCTTGATGAGCGATTTTTGCTGTGTGTGTGTACATGTGTGTGTGACACCAAGACTATTCATTGCTTGTAACAGCTCATATAGGCTCCAAGGTAGGGGTTAATTATTATCCATGGGAAATTCTGCAAACTTGATGTTAACTCTCTGCATGCTCCCATTCTTGCTCCTGTTCTCTGGAATTTGGAGTGTCCCGAGCTCACAGTTGTGTTCATTCCCACTCCAAGCTTCTGATGCACTTGGACCAGCTGATGATTTGGTGAGAGCTTGTGCATCAGTGTGTATGACACCAATCTAAATAATCTTCATTCGTTATTGATCAACTGTGTATCATAATAGATTTTATGTTATCTGATTCTATGTCCACAGCGGCTAGATAATCCCTGGGAACTCTCTCTCCAAAGCATCTCAAAACCTCAGAGATGGTTCAGCTGTTGAAAATATCATTTCATTCTAAACTCGTGGAGGTGAAAGAATGGCCAATTAGCACACAGGTTTCTTCTCCCAGATGTCTAGGATGACCCAACCCTGGGCTTCAATATTGCAGTTCTTTTGATGGAAACCAGTTATTCCACACAAATCAGTCTTGCCCAGCATAGTTAGGGGCATTCACTGAGCTGGAGTCCCACTTGCCCCATCCCCATCCCCACCATACCATTATGCCATCTAGGGACTGTCACATCACTATGCTCTTTAGATAATAGCATGGATTATTCCTTGAATACATGCTAATGACATCATCTCCTTATCACTAAAGCAGACCAAAAGTTGAGGAAGGGTTTAGTCTCTGGTCCCAAAGCTCCAGCCATTCTTGGGTCATTTGTCTCTCTCCCTAATGACATCAGCAGAGGGGTAGTTCCTTTTATCCCCTTTGTTGTGTGACTATAGGTACAATATTTACATAACTGTGGGAGCCCACTAAATGACCTTTGTACAAATAATACATGCTTAAACCTCCTGCAGGATTTTCAATAATAAAGTCCTAGGGAAGTACAGATTTAGGATGTCTGCCTCTGTGGTTACTCTCATATTCATGAAAATGCTTATTGTATTATGTAAGAGTCATTTCCCCCAAATTCTTTTACTTTAGGGTTAATTATAAGGACAAGGTGAGGTTAGGCCAATTGAAACTCTTGTTCTAAGTGTCCTTTCCTCACAGATCAAGGGCATAGCCACTCTGATGATCAACTACTCAGAAAGAAGGAAGGCTTCACTCAACCAATCCAATAAGACAAAAAACGAGATTCACTGAGAGGTAAATACTTCACATTCCAGAGTCATATTTGGGGAAGGAAAGGATGAACACAAGAATAACATTTCAATTAAATGACAAAGTCAGCCATGGTGGTGGGTTTTTGTTTTTTTGTTTTTTGTTTTGTTTTTTTCCTACTGAGACTGGAGAAGGAGGCTTCTAATCCACCCTATGTTTATTTAAATATAAGGGAACGCTCAGTATTAACATGAAAATGCTTCCTTCAAATGCATCCACCTAGTTGAGTTTCCTATAATACAATTAGAATGCATTCCTGTTCTGCAGGTGCCTCTAAAACCCAGATGTAGCTTACAATCAATGCCATCTTGAATTTGATAAAATGAACTTAGTAATCAGACTTCTCAATGGAATCAAATGACTACTTTAGAAAAGCAAATGCAGATAATCTGGAGATAGTCCAAACGCTGAGGTTGAAACCCCAGGATCAGATGTGAACAACTCTCTGTGATATCAAAGCTGACATAGACAACAGCATTGTCCCCTCCAACGGGATGTAAGCAGTCAGCTGCAGATGACAGTAGAACCCATGGGCCTCTCATTCAGTGTATTTAGCTTATATGGGAGACGTGGGGTAGCCCATCATTACAGCCAGGGGGAGGAGTCTCAAAACCTAATAGAAGGAAACAAGTCAGAGTTGTTAAGTTCCTGGCTTCTGACTTCATGCATGCCAAAGCAGCTCCTAACTGGGATTCTGTTAACACTGGCTGAGTGATGGGGAGAGAGAGAACCCAGCAAGCAAATACATTTCTCAGTAACCTTCTCACTGCAAAGTACTTGGTGATCTTGTACTTGGATGTTCATGAGTTCTGGGTGTCAGTAATGGTACCCCTCTAATTGGGTTCTGAGAAAACCAACTTTCTAAACCTAGGAAGCAAATACAATTGCTCAGAGGGTCTATTACACGTCTAAGCTACTTAAGTGGACAATTTATCAGGTCAAAAGAAGTGAAGAATTAAGGGTAATTAGGTCAAAATTGCACACTGGCAGTCCTTAAGCCAAACCTGGCCCACAGATGTGGACTATCTGGCTCACACACATTGTTTAAAAATTGGGAAAGCTCACATTAAATTTCACATTTCTTTTCTCAAGAAGACAAAAGGTAGGTTTGACAAAGGGGACCACACTCTCTGTTCAATTAGCCCCACCTCTGGCCCAATCAGAAGCTGTCTCCTTTGAACAGGCTGCTTCTGCCATCTGCCCATGGTCCCCAGGGCTCCTGCCTTACAGTCCACAAGCTTCTCCCTTTATAATTCTCGTCCAGCCTCGGCACATTTGATCTTAAGAACCACTGTCCCTTAATATTAATTTTCATGAAATAGATAATTCATACTCATGAAAGCCTTTTCACAGAAATAGATAATTTTGGTGATTTGAGTCAAAGGAATTACTTGAAAACAAACTCCACTTTCTACCATTAAAGCCATCACTGTGGAGACAAGAGAGTTTTCAAAACAGGACATGGGTGTGGGTAGAATAGAAAGATTATCAGATGGGGCTTCTAAGGAATAGCTGGATCTGCCACAGTGAATGTTTAATCCCCGTAACTGTTACACGGGAATTGTAAAGTTCATCATATATACACAGCAGTTAGTATGATGGGTGAATTGGATCATATAGCATGGAGTTCTTAAATCTATAGAACTTCAAAAATGTCTACTGAATTAAGTTTTGCCAGTTTTGTTATTTTTATTTTACTTTAGAATTATTCCAAATTGACTCTTCCATAGTTACGCACTGCGATGAGGTAAGGAAATTGACATTTGCTGGATGCTGAATGTATGCTGTTTCTGGAAGCCCTCACAGCAAGACCATTAGACAGTACGCCCCCCCCCCCCCCCACCCCCCTCCCCCCCCCCCCCCCGTTCTATAAACTGAAAGTCAGAGCTCAGGAATTCCAAGGTGACTTCCCCAAAGTCACATAGCAGTCTTGATAACCACAGCCATCTTACTCCAAAGCTGTTACACGTGATCATGTGTGCCCCAGTAGCCTGCGCATAGAATCACTTTGGTCACCAGTTATAAACACAAGCTCCCCTACTCCTTCCCAAGCTTGCTCCATCAAAGCCTAAAAGGGGGAGAGGGTTGGCAGGCCACATGTTTGTTATCTGAGCTTCATGGGTTTTTGAGCAGGAACCCTGCTTGAGACGGCTTATACAGGGTAGAAGTGAAGAAAGGCAACTATCTCTTCAATAGAAGAGAGAAAGGAAGGGAAGACGGAAAGGAAAGAAGGGAGGAAAGGTGAAAAGTAGGAAAGAGAAGAAATGAGAGCCAAATAAGAGGGAAGAAGCCCGGGAGAACCAGATCTCGGCACTCATGTACAGCAGCTGCCGGACCAAGTGAAGGCTCTTATTAAATGGATGTGTTCTTTCTATGTGCGCCCTGCTTGTTTACTGCAAACCTAAGGAGTCAGCCAACAGGAAGCTCAGTTCGCCACTGCAGAGGAGTAGAGCACTTTGAACTACGGGCATTTTGTACACCCAAATTACATCCTGTGATACACATAGTATTTGAGCTGTTCCGCAATACAGAAGCCAATTATTCTTGGCACGTACTTCTGTCGCGCTATCCGAATCGCCATCCCTCACATGTGGAATTGTGCCACATCAAATGCACCAAGGCATAAATTCCTCAGAGTCCCCGAGATGAAAGTCAAGGGCTGAAGAAAAAGACAGTTTGGTGCATAGGCCGCGTTGCAGAGGGATGCACTGGCAATATTATTTTGCTGGGTCTGTTGTGAATAACGGGGCTACAGAATTCTGTTTTAGGAGGGTTTGTTTGGTTTGGTTTGGTTTGGTTTTTTTTTGGTGGTGGTAGTGGTATTGTTTTATGTTTGCTGTTTGGTGCATGCTGAATTTTTTTTCTCTAAAGTAATTTGGTAACAAGTCTTTATATCCTCAAATTTGAGGGCAGTTACTTCATTATATAGTTACCTTTTTATTTTTACAAATAAAAGTTATTGTAAAAAGGAGTAAATTTTGGGGAAAAAAAACACACTCTAGCTTCCGTTCTTTATTGATAGTGAGTGGGTTAAAACCTACAACTTGAGATTGATTAGAAGCATTTGTGTGTGTGCGTGTGTATGTGTGTATGTGTGCATGCACATGCATGCACAAGATTATGGGGTACCAGCCAAGAAGAGGAAGATCAAGAAAAGGGCTAGTGTCTAAAGGCAAACCCAGATTAAGTCAATTCATAAAATGAAGGCCAGCACTGCATATGGACATTAGTTTCAGGTTTGAAGAAGATCCAATACAATATTTTTTAAATGAACTTTATAAAACATTAATAAATTTGCAGACACTCAGGGAAGTAGTACCTCCTGGCTCAAGTTTTCATCCTGTGATATTCTGGCTACCCCCAATCTATTGTGGCTTGATTATAAGTAAAAAGTCACAGATGTGAGGTGTGGTGACACCTGCCTATAATCTCAGTTCTTAGAAGACCAAGATAGGAGAGTTGGGAGGGTCAGTCCGGTTTGGACTGAATATAAATGGCAAGATTCTCTCTGAAATTATAGCATAAAATTCTCCAAACATAAGAAATGAAACACACAAGGAAGACAAGAGACATTTAAAACATCAATAGACATAACCAAAGAAAAACCTTTCCATAACATAACAGAGTGAATGTGAGTGTGTGTGTGTGTGTGTGTGTGTGTGTGTATGGTTATGTGTGTGATATAATGCCTATGTAAGTATGAATATATGAATAATACTAATATTTGCAAGAAAAAACACAAAATAATATGCAAATGCAGAAGCATCAAGTAATATCAATTCTTTCATTAGCAACACTAAAAGCTGGAAAAGCATGGACTGATAATATTTCAAGCCCTGAAGGTAAGTAACTGCCTATTAAAATTGTTACACCCAGCAAAGTAAGCGTTTACAATTGGTGATGAACTAAGAGCATTCAAAGGCAAACGCAGATTAAGCCAATTCATAAAATGAAGGCCAGCACTGCAGACACGTCTCAAAGAAAAGTGCATGTGGAAGAAGACACTCGCATTCATGAGAACATAAGACATCATCCTGTGAGAGGACCAGAAAATCAGAGAAAAGCCTGGACAGAGCCAAGCAGGTCCAACACTGAAAGCCAGGAATAATGGCAGGGAGTGAGGAAGAGAAATACCAGTCAGAGAATCAACTGAAAAAAAATCTTAAGAAATACCCAAATTTTCCCAGTAGTAACCTTAAATGCAAATGGATCTCACAGACCAATGAAAGGACGTGGACTAAATGACTGGGCTCATAAATAAGATCCAGCTATTGGTTTTCTCCATGAAATCCTTTTATTCAGCAAAGACATCTAATGTCTAAGAGTCAAAGTGTGGAAATCTACCAACCAAGAAACAGAAATCAGAAACAAGCTGGCAAGATGGATTTTATGTGTGATAAAGTTGACTCCAAACAAAAACTAGTCAGAGGGGCAGTGCAGATATAATGAAGGGAAAAATCAGTAAAGGGGAGAGATTTATGCATTGTATTTGGGGATCCGAAGATCCTAAACATTAAAAGAATAAAAAAATAATATCATAAAACTTCAATAACCTACTTATATATTTGGATAAGTCTTCCAAACTAAAATTCTGTAAAGAAATTTCAGAACTAAATTATGTTAAATATCAACTGAATGGGTACTTACAGAATATCCCAGTCAACAGAGTGCATTATTCTTAGCAGAACATGGAAGTGTCTCTAAAATCGATCACATTTTCCACCACAAAGTAAGCCTTAATAATTGTTTAATTCAAATAATTTCTTAATTCCTTATATTCTTTCAGACTACAGTGGAACAAGATTAGAAATAAATAGCAAAAGACACCTTAGAAACCAGAGGCTGTGTGTGTGCACGCGTATGTGTGTGTGCCCAGAGATTAAGAAAATAATCCAATTATGCACCATAAGGCATTAGATAAAGACAAAACTAAACTTAATAGATGTCAATAAAAAAAATAATAAAATATAGGACAAAATCTGAGAAAGCAAAGAAACAATCACAGAATCAACCACATGAAGGGTTTGACTCTTTGAAAAGATTAGCAAGCTTGATAAACCCCTACTCAAGTGAATTGAAATGAATTTGTTCACTTTCTAGACAAGAGCAAAGGTGATAAAGTAGAGATGAAAGGGAATTGTTATGACAGATTACAAGGAAATCCAGAAGATGATTAGGGACTGTGTTGATAAATGGAAAGCTGGAAACCTAGATGAAATAGATACATTTCTAAACTCACATGACCGACAGAAACAAAACTCAGAATACTGCAATAATCTAAGGAGATCCATAACAGAGTCGGGGGAGGAAAGTGGGGAGAGGAAAAAAAGGGGGTAAGCAGAAATTTAAAATCCCCTCAAAGGAAAGCCCATGGTCAGACAGGTTTGTTGTAAAATTGTACTAAAGTTTCAAGGAAGTTCTAATATCAGTACTTCTCAGACTGTTTCTACACTACTAACCTCATTCAATGAAGCCAGTATGGTTCTGACACCAAAACTGGATAAGAATCTAACAAGACTTAAGACCAGTTACCCTGTTGAACATACATGGGAAAATTCTCAACAAAGTACTTGCTAACATATCAAGATCAGATACCATGAACAAATTGCTTTTATTTCAGGATTTTGAAGTTGGCTCAACACATGCAAATCAGTGTCAACCATGAAATAAATAGACTGAAGGGCAGACATCCCATGATCTTATATGGATTGATGCAGAAAAGGCTATGTGCTTTTGTGATAAAAGTTCTGAAGCTATTGTGAATAGAGGAAATATACCTCAGCATGACAAAGGTTATATGTGTAATGAAGGTCATATGTAGTAGTCAACATTACACTAGATTGGGAGAACTGGAGAGTATTTCTTATCAATCTAGAATGAGAGAACCGTGCCCACTGTGGGCACTCCCATCCCACAGAGTGCTCAGTGTCTTAGCTAAAGCAGTGGGACAGGCTGATGTTATCAAAGAGATACACGTGGGAAAGTGAGAAATCAAAGAACCTCTGTCTGAAGACAACAAATTATACAAGAACACATTTAGAACCACTAAACACAGAGGGGTTGCAGGATAAGTAATAAACAGATAAAAATCAGTAGCTTTTCTATGTATTAATAATATACTTACTAAGGAAAAGGTTAGGAAAAACATTGCATTTACAATACCTTCAAATAAGAAAGAAAGCAAGACAAAAACAAAACAAACAAAAAAACACCCAAGAATAGACCAAGGACGTAAAAGTTTTTTACAATGAAAGCTTATAACAATGGGGGAAAAAGAGGTTCAGACATAAAAATATTTGAAAATCTGCAGGAAAATTTATGTATCTGGAAAACATTCCATTGAGTGAAGTCAGAAAGACAGATAACAGATGTTTTCTGTCATAGGCAGAACTTGGCTCTCAGTTTCTATATGTGAGGAAGTGTGTATGTGGGTGTGGGGGTAGGCTTAGGTCATGACACTGAAAAGGAGACCATGTGAGAGAGAAATGAGGATTGAGGAAGAGAGAAAGGATAAAAACTCATATGTGACAAGAAACTGTGAAGTGTAGTGCTGAGGGGAAAAAATACAGGAAGCAACAGGAGTGGAGGGGAGTGGAAGAGAAAAGAGCAAGATCGGCACCAGTGATATTTATGTATGACTATGCCATCATGGAACCTATTGTTCTGTATTCCAATTAAAAAAACAAAGTAAAAATGCAATGCATAACTTTTACATAACTTTTATCTCAGTGCATTGTTATAACTGTTCTTTTCATTAATAGTTATTGTGGCTAATCTCTTATTAGACTTAATTTATAAGATATATATATATATATATATATATATATATATATATATATATATATCACAGAAGTTGGTGCTATCTGTAATTTTAGGCTTCTTGACACATATTCTGCATAGGTGTGTAAGTGGGTATGGTATGCATGCATATGTGTGTGTGTGTCTGTGTGTGTGTGTGTGTGTCTGTATGTATTATATAGGCACATCCATACTCAAACAAACAGCGTTTCTACTTAATAATTCTTTATGTGTGACACCCCTCCCTTTCCTACTGTATTCAGTTTCTTCTTTGCTTATTTCTGGCTAAAATTGATTCTCTTAATGCATGAATAGTTTGTGACCCTCAATGAAAAAGTACCAAAACTTTGGATCCAGAGGTCAGGAAAGTAAACAAAGTTCATTCTCATTACCAAGACATTTAATTTAAAAATAACAATAATAGAATAGGCATAAAATATGAATTAATTTTAATAATGCCGAGAAAGAAAAGTCTGGAGCTCTGAGAAGCTCTTGGAGGGAGACTCCACTAAGGTTGGAACATTTAGATGGATTTGCTCAGAGATGGTTACTCTCTATGGTCAACTAGATGTGATCTAGAAAAGCTTTGCTCAGCACGCCTGTGATCTTGATAAACCAATTGAAAAGACCTGCCTGCCCACTGTGGGTAGCACCATCCTCTAGAATCATATCCCTAACTCAATACAAAGGAAAAATGAGCCCAGCACAAGGTTTCTCTGTGTAGCACTGGCTGTCCTGGAACTTGATCTTTAGACCAGGTTGGTCTGCCTGCCTCTACCTCCTGAGTGCTGGACTTAAAGGCTTGTGCTACCAACAACTGGCTCACTCCTTGTTTCTTTACTGCAGATGCATGATGATTTAATTCCTTAAGCTCCTGTCTCTATGACTTTCCAATTTGATGATATCTATATGTACTTTAAATTATGAGATAGATAGATAGATGATAGATAGATAGATAGATGATAGATGATAGATAGATATAGATGATAGAGATAGATAGAAATAGATGATAGATACATAGATAGATAGATAGATAGATAGATAGATAGATAGACAGATAGGTAGATCATTTTTAAATTTTCCCTTTTTCCTAAACTGCTTTTGTGTGGGTATTAAAACAAATGCTATGTCAGGGAATGCTCGAGGTAAGAATGGTCAGCAGGATGGACTATTGGATCCTACTCAATCCTACTGGGTCATCACCCAGTGATGGTGACCATAAGCTGGTCTAATGTTCCATCAAATACGCTCTTCCCAGTTTTGGCACTTGAACTATCCTGCTTGACCTAGCTTATATTTAACTGAAATTAAGAGGCACATGGTCTCACAACTAGTAAACAGCAGGGCTGAGGTATGGCACAGTCTAGAGATGTCAATGGTTCTATACCCTGGATGATCTGATCTATATTAAAATATTCATTAAATTTACAAAAGAGGTGCAGGAAGTTTGTGTTCTTGAAAGGGAGAACAAGACAAGAAACAGGTCATGCTTTGACACCGTTGCTGTTTCCTAGGACTTGGTGTTTTGTTTTTTTTTTCTCTACCTGATATTCAGCTCGTGACCTCAATCCCTTTCCTCTAAAAAGAGGACTTTCCTGTGGGCTACAGGGGAGATAGTTCCTGCAGATTTTAAACCCTTTTCAATTTGCTTTATTCCAAGATACAGCTATGCAAGCATCAACCCAGAAATGTGAAGTGTGTCAGCAAAATGCAAGCTCCGTCTCTGTGAACGTCTAGTAGGCGTCTGAAGAGATAACGGAAAGCTACTTAGGACCCACCCTTGCATGGGCTCTTCTGAAGATGACTGTCTCATCCATGTCTCCTATTGGGAACTACTCTATTGCAGGAGTAGTCACTTGTGAGAATCTCAATTCATGGCTGAGACCTCCCTTTTCAAAAACTGGCTGTTTGAGTGCGTCCTCCGCCTACATTTTTACCTCTCTAAATCCAAAGAGAATTCGGCAGAAACCAGGACCACGATTTGCAAACGCCAAAAGGCTGTGGAGTGTCCCTGACCTGGCTGACTCCCTTGGCTGGGTAGATGGAGTGAGGAGCAGAACACATAATGAAAGAACTGTGCAACCAAGTCATATACGCAAGAGAAACTGGGGCATTCTCTGAGTCAAAAATGTACTAAGCCCAGAATATATAGTGGGAGGCACAAGCCTTTACTCAGTCCCAGCTCTTACGAGGCAGGGGCAGATTCATCTCAAGTTCAAGTTCAGCCAACTCTACCTAGTGAATTCCAGGTCAATCAGATAGATAGATATACAGACAGACAGACAGACAGACAGACAGAGACCCAACATAAAAAAGTACTGATCCATCTCTATATCTGTATCATATATATATATATATATATAAAATTTATCGACCATCTATCTATAGTTATCATCTATCAGTCATCTTTCTTCCTTTCTCTCTCTCCCTTCCTTTCTTTCCCCTCTCCTTTCTTCCTTCCTTCCTTCCTTCCTTCCTTCCTTCCTTCCTTCCTTTCTTCCTTCCTGACCACCAAAACAAAGTTCCATGCCCAGGAGCTGTTCACAGTGTAGGTAGAGAAAAAAGATAATATATACTAAATATAGTAAGTTATGCATGATAAGGAGTTACATGTAAAAGACAGGAGAACTGTAAAACAGAAACTAGGAATAGGATAATGCAGAATGAAGTTAAAAATTAGACGGTCATGACGGCCTCCTGGATGAAATGAGAGATAAACAAAGATTCAAGGAAATCAAGAGATTTGGAATGAGATTTTAAAAGAAAGTGTACTGTGGAATGTTGAGGTCTTAAGGCAAACCCGACTAATGACCTTGAAAATCTACAGTGCAGCTGGGCTAAGTTGTGTGACTTAGAAGACGAGTAAGAAAGGTCTGAAAAGGAGCAAGTGGCATGTCAAAATGGACACTGCAGGCTACACTTATTGCTCAGAACTCTAAAGGAATCAGTGAGCCTCAGTAAAGTGATGGGCAGAGCGATAGCATACATACATATATACATGCATATATATATATATATATATATGTGTGTGTGTGTGTATGTATGTATATACATACATACACACAAACACACTCAGATGGTTACTTCGTAAACTGGAATTCTCTTCTGGATTTCTCAGGCATGGTGGCACACACCTTGAATCCTATCATTCAGGAAGCAGAGGTAGGTGAAGCTCTGTGAATTCAAGGTCAGCCTGGTCTACAAAGTGAATTCCAAGATAGCTGGGGCTACACAGAGAAAGCTTGTCTCAAAAAAGAAAACAAAGCAACAACCAAAATCAAAATGAAAGAAAAAAGAAGGAAGGAAGGAAGGAGGGAGGGAGGGAGGGAGGGATAGAGGGAGGGAGGGAAGGAAAGGAGAGAAGAGAAGAGAAGAGAAGAGAAGAGAAGAGAAGAGAAGAGAAGAGAAGAGAAGAGAAGAGAAGAGAGAAGAAAAGTGCCCCCATAGGTTCACAGGGAGTGGCATTATTAGGAGGTATAGGTGTGGCCTTGTTGGAGAAAATGTGTCCCTTTGGTGTGGTTTTTGAGATTTCAAATGCTTAAGCCAAACCCAGCGTCTCTCTCCCTCTTCCTGCTGACTGCCAATCCAGATGTAGACCTCTTGGCTCTTTCTCCAGCACCATGTCTGCCTGCATGCTGCTATGCTTCCTGGCATGATGACAATGGACTAAACCTCTGAACTGTAAGCCAGCCCCAGTTCAAAGCTTTCCTTTAGAAGAGTAGCTGCGGTCATGGTGTCCCTTCATAGCAATCGAAACACTGACCAGACGGTTCCCCAGAGTGTATCTACATGTGTGATGTTGCATACCAGCCCCACATCGCGTCTTTCAATCTCTGCTTGTTTAAGGAGAGAGCAAAGAGAAAAGGCAACAGCCACACAAATGTTCGACGTAATTGACTAAATTACTGCCATAGGACAGTTCATTAAACAAAAGATTTGAAGAAATGTATTTTGAAATAAAAATGTTCATAAACCAAGACCTAGATGTATATAAACGTTTCAGAGGCTTGGAGCCACACGGCCAAGCTTATATGAATCATCACTAAAATATAAACAAACATTTGTCTGGGTGATGATGTGAATTTTTATTTTTTTATTTTTATTATTTATTTATTTATTTATTTTGGGGTTTTTTTTTTTCCGAGACAGGATTTCTCTGTGTAGTCCTGGATGTCCTGGAACTCACTCTGTAGACCATGCTGGCCTCGAACTCAGAAATCCGCCTGCCTCTGCCTCCCAAGTGCTGGGATTAAAGGCATGCACCACCACTGCCCAGCCCGAATTTTTATTTTTTATTTTTTATTTTCCTTTTTTTTTTTTTTTTTTTTTTTTTTTTAGCGGTTGATGTTAAGAATATCTACTTTGGGTACTCAGAGCTCTCACTCACTTCTTTCCTGATGTTCATCAATGTCCCAAGAAAAAAAATGACATTCGTGGACTTGAGGACTTCATTTCTGGTAGCTAGGCTGTACACTGTTTTTAATAATTAAGGTCTATCTAATATACCATTTTAATCAGCCTACGACATGTGTCCCAAGGAAAGACTGATGGAGCAGCCTCAGCTTATTGACCAAGTCTGACTGCTTCCCAAGGAACCTACAGACTTTGCTGAGCAATTTTGTCTGGGTCCTCATCTATGGTTGACTAAATAATTAATGTTAGTTTTAAAATGACTTTGTAATAATTTTGATTCTGTGTAGATTTCCAATAGCATAGTTTGTATAATATCCTGACACATTGACTATTTCTTATTTCAGAGAATTGGTGCTTACTCCTGACTAATACAGCCAAAATGTGGGTAAGAATATAGGAAATAAAATGTAAACTTTCGTGCAAACATATCAGCAGCTTGCTTTCAGCATTTGTGTTACCGGGCTGTAATGTAATGTCCTCATTTGGCTCAAATGAACCACCTCCCCCGCCTCCAAAAAAAAAAAAAAGGCTTTTCTGAGATGGCTTTAAAGCACTATATAATCAGAGTGACTAAGAAGAGATGATACTAAGAATGTTTAGGCCTTAACCTTTTAAGAAGTAATGTTGTATGCCATTTATACTGTATGGTCGGCTACAGACTGGCTTTTGTGGTTGTTTTTGTTATTGTTGTTATGTTTGTTTGCTTGCTTCTGACTGATATACCAAACTTACCCAGCTCAGACTTGCACAGACAGGTTCTGAAAAGAACAGCTGCCAGGAACACTTGAGAACATGTTCCCTGAGCATCAACTTACATGTATCATAACATCTTCCATCTTCTACCCTGGCGCTTTCAAATGTCAGCTTCACTGTAATAAAACCTGCTCCATTGCTGAGCCGCAAGGCCGCATGCTGAAACCCCCTTCTGAGGTTCAGGAGTCAATAAGAAGACTCCCTGAGTGTGTTCAAGGTTGCCTCACCTAGTGCTTCAGGGCCAAGTTGGTGAGGATGACTGGATACCGTAACTTACACAAGGAACAGTGAGGACCATTTGTATGTGCGAGTGTGTATATATGTATGTGTGTGTGTGTGTGTGTGTGTGTGTGTGTGTGTGTATGTATGTGTATGTGTGTGTGTGTGTGTGTGTGTGTGTGTGTGTGTGTATGTATGTGTGTGTGCGCATGTGTGTGAAGGTTAAAAACCAAAACAAACAAACAAACTGGAGGAGGGTTTTATATACTATGCTGAGTGTACTGGATAGCTTTGTGTCAACTTGACACAGCTGGAGTTATCACAGAGAAAGGAGCTTTAGTTGGGGTAATGCCTCCATGAGATCCAGCTGCAGAGCATTTTCTCAATTAGTGACCAAGGGGGAAGGGCCCCTTGTGGGTGGGACCATCTTTGGGCTGGTAGTCTTGGGTTCTATAAGAGAGCAGGCTGAGCAACCCAGGGGAAGCAAGCCAGTAAAGAAATCCCTCCATGGCCTCTGCACCAGCTCCTGCTTTCTGACCTGCTTGAGTTCCAGTCCTGCATCCTTTGGTGATCAACAGCAGTATGGAAATGTAAGCTGAATAAACCCTTTCCTCCCCAACTTGCTTCTTGGTCATGATGTTTGTGCAGGAATAGAAACCCTGACTAAGACACTGAGACTCACCTGATCCAAGTTTTGGCTTTTAAATGAGTGTTTAAAAGTTCAATTAAAAGATCAATTTCCACAAAATAAGAGGTTGAAAGTACCTGATTTTAACCAAATAACAATAGTCAGCTAATAACAATATAGTTACCATTATTTACCTTTATAATGGTAAAACTAAATACCAGTGACATCTACTTTACAGTGAAAACCCAGTGGCTCTGGGGGCTGATTCCTCTGAACTATTTTGTTTTTTAATTTGTATTTAGCCATTATTGTTTCTTTGTTTCCTGGTGCCTTTTACCCAATACTCGAGGCTACAATTTCTTAAGACAGAAGTTACAAAATTCCAATCTTGTTGCTGACTGGAATTATTCTCACTAATAAAAGGCAGATTTATCGCCCCAATTCTTCTATTCCAGGGTTTCATTGCTATTAATTATTCAACTTATTATCAGAAATGTTTTCTTTGAAAGAGTTAATACTTGTGAAAATACTGTTTTGTTCATTGGGGTTCAAAACATCTCGGTGTGACTGACCATAGCTTTCACAGCCTAAGTCAGCCATGACCCCCCCCCCCCGACTCCCTCGCATACTTGAACCTCCTGCCCCCAGACTGCCATGCATGTAACACACATACATGAGTTAGCATTTTATTTCCCATTTGGGGCACTTGTCTCTTTTAAGGGTTTATTCTGATGTCCTAATTCAAGCACTTTCTGATTAAGCCAGCTAGGACTTACAGATCTCTTCCTTTTCCTCCTCATTCTTAAGGTGCTGTAAATAATCCGGGGCCCTGGACACACTCTGAGAGCATTCTTCCCTGAGCTATATACCTCAGCTCTTACTTTCTCTAAAAACCAAAATCCACTATTCGATAATTTTATAAGTGATGGATTTTCTGTTGTTTATATGCCCCGTTCCCCTCTCACACCCCCACCTCTCCTGCTAGAACCTTTTTGGCAAGCTCCCCTCCTGCTCCCTGTCTTCTCCTTTTCTGTGTGGTCTGCTTAGTTGACGTGGAGATTTCTTACTTCAGCCTGGGTGGGGACTTTATTTACTGGAGTGAGGGCAGCTTACCAATGACTATACCACTCCCTTCCATAACCAATGGTAGCTACCCACAGTCCCTCAGTGAGGGGTGGGGCCTGATGGGCCCCTCCCTAGTCCGTGATGGAAGGTTGGCAGAGCCAATCAATCTTGTGCAGGCTGGCAGGCATTGAGAAGATAACCGCTAAATTCATAAGTGTAAGTACTGCACAACGTTCTTTGTCACTGAGAATTATAGAATTGCTGATGTAGCATGCCAGAACTAGATCTTGTCAACTGTTAAACATTGTAGAATTTGGTTAAGAAAACAAAACAAAATCAAAAACTGTTAGAGCAAAGTGTGATCTCAGTCACAGGGAGAATATTTATACCATGGCAATAAACATACAACACAGGTCAGATTTTTTTGTTTTGTCTGGGAACGAGAAGAGGGAGTGATGAGAAAAATTGGCTTACCAGCACACTACACAACCAACTGTCTGGCTTTTTAACTAAACATACTTTTGCATGTCCCTACTATAGCTCTCTAGCATAAATTTAAATACTGCCAAGACTAAGTAATCCTCTTAAGAAACGTGAATTTCAGCATAGACATGTACCGGTAATACAAATGAACTTGCAGATCTCTAACAGCTGATCGTATCTCCTGGTGCCCAGTGCAGAGTGCAGTAGAAAGTGTATTCTTCCAGCTCTTCTAGTCCTTCTAGAGGAAAGGGAGTTTCTAATCCAGGCTTCACACTGTCCTGTAACTCCTAGACTAGCATGCTGTACTTCAGGGTTGTTCCTCATGCATCTCATATCTGTCTTACCTTTGGAACTTTCTGGAGGCCTCTTCTTTGCCTTGGGCAGCCCCAGCTGGCAAGAAGCACTTTCTTCAGAGAGTCTCTTATGGCTACAGCAAACCTCCCTTATGCACGTTGGAACTGTGACTTGGTTTATCTGCCTTTACATCATACAGTAAGCTGCTTAAAATTTTACATTCTTCCCTTTGGCCTATTATCTAGATATTCCTTTTCCAAGGCAAGTAGATGCTTTCTAGCCTTGTACCTGATTTCTAAAGCTCAACCAGGAAGGGCATTCTTAAAAGTACGTATCTATTTAGCCTGGTCCCATGCCTTAGGTTAAGGATTTCATCTCTTCATCGCATGCAGTCTTTTCTCTTTGACAATGACCAATAGTGAGGTTGATTCTAAAATCACCTCCAGAGCATTGTCTGTTTAATTTTTTACCAACCAATCCATCTTTGATATTTACCATCTGTCAATTCAGGCTTTGAAAAAAAGCCAAAAACCTCTTTGAAGGCAACCTTCATTTCTCCTCTATAATCCACTGTGTGCATCCATCCCGGGGATCATTCCTCCAGTTCTCTTTTTCTATTCTATTTCTTGTCACCAAACTATTCATTCCACTATGTATGACCTTTCCAGTCTGTTGAAAAACATCAGCTGCCCGGTTTCCTGCTTTTTACATGGGCAGTCTTTGTATTAGCATTGGACCAAGGGTTTTACCTTCATTTCTAAAGCTCTACTCCAGTCAATGTGCTTTCTAATATACCTATTCAGGAAATGTTGTTGTAAAGCTGGAAATTCTGGGTACAGAGGCCCATTGGACATAACTCATTATGGAAGAAACTTATAGCCCAGCAATTCAAGACCAAAGACTTGGGTTCACAGTCTTGACTTTACTGTTCATAATAAGCAGTGACCTTAGGCAAGTTATTTGAGAAAGTATTAGCTTTCTCATCTGTATGGAATAAGTAGGCAATAAAATAGTCTGTATGCTACTTTTCAGTGTCTCCATAATTTCTTCGTTAGGGTTTCTATTACTGTGGTGAAACACCAGAACCAAAAATGGAAGTTGGGGAAGAAAGAGTTTATTTGGCTTATGCTTCCTCACCATTATCTAAGGACTTTAGTACAGGAACTCAGACAGGACAGGAACCTGGAGCATTAGACCATGGAGGGGTGCTACTTACTGGCTTGCTCCTCATGGCTTGCTTAGCCTGCTTTCTTATAGAACTCGGGATCACCAGTTGAGAGGAATGGCACCACCCATAATGGACTAGTGCCTTTTCAGTCACTAATTAAGAAAATGCCCTCACAGTCAGCTATTGGATGGAACACAGGGCCCCCAATGGAGGAGCTAGAGAAAGTACCCAAGGAACTGAAGGGGGCTGCAACCCTGTAGGTGGAACAACAATATGAACTAACCAGTACCCCCTGAGCTTGTGTCTCTAGCTGCATATGTAGCAGAAGATGGTCTAATCGGCCATCACTGGGAAGAGAGGCCCCTTGGTCTTGCAAACTTTATATGACCCAGCACAAGGGAAGGCCTGGGCCAAGTAGTGGGAGTGGGTGGGTAGGGGAGCAGGGGCGGGGGGGGGGNGTATAGGGAACTTTCAGGATAGCATTTGAAATGTAAATAAAGAAAATAATAATAAAAAAAGGAAAAAAAAGAAAAAGAAAATGCCCTATGGCAGGAATCCTATGGAGGCTCCCTCCTCTGATGACTCTCGCTTGAATCAAGTTGCCGTAAAACCTATACAGTACAATTTCTGAGACAATTAATGTTCTACTCTAGAGGCCAGGAAAAGCATAGAGTAACTATGTAAACCTAAATCAGGAAAAACAACTTTCTTATAGTAAACACAGCTCTGGCTCTGCCCCCAAAGTGTGTTGTGTGTGCACATGTAACAGCTTTCTAGGTTTCTACTTCCTTATGTATTAACAGAGAGGCTGGGGGTGGGGCTGGGGGTGGTCTTATCCTTGCATTTTTAGTAAAACTTTTCTACTTGGTTCTGCAAAATTTTTTGCCTATTGTGTGAAGAACTAAGGTGCCTCAGATGTTCTGTTGCAGAATTGAAATACCGAGGAAAGGCTTGTACTAAAGATATATGTAACCAAAGCCATGGTGCTCTCAGTGCTGCCAGGGCTGGGTTACAGTCATTCTAGGAGCTTGAGCTATTTTGTTCCATGGTTTATAAAGCCAGGCTTAGAGTAATGTCAATAATCAAATTCACTATGCATATCTTTGGGTTTTCCCCAAGAAGTAAAGCCAAACCTTAGGGAAAAGAGAGACAAAAAAAAAAAAAAAAAAAAGAAGAATCTCACAAACCCTAAGTCTAGGGTGTTTCTGTCCGCAACGGAAATTAACGCACCTGAAAAGGATTTTTTACTATTATGCATCTATTTCCTAAAGGATCTCCAGACATGGCTTCCTCCTACAGTTGACTGCCAAGATGATTTGCTAATTCCTGTCCCTCAACCGGCCCACCAGCATTTCCTGTTGCAGATTAGTGTTCCAAGCATTTGAGCCTGATCCTAAACACATCCAGACTCTGGGGGCTCCAAGCTTCCTGCCCCACTGCCTGAGGCAAAGGGCAGCTCACGCTGGTACCAGAACACTATCCTGTAAGTATGGTCCAGGGTACCTGAGCCAGGAAGGTGGCAAAGTCAAAAAGATCAGAGAAAGAATGCCACTGCTATCTTCTAGAGGAGACTGTCCCGCTGAGGGATAGCTGAGTGTCACAGACAGGAGCAGGAGGGCAGGATGCTAGGGTGTCAGGCACAGATATCAGGAGCAACCCAGGAAGGCAGGTCAGAAAGCTCGCAATGCAGCTTTGGTCAAGATTAAAGGGAGAAGTGGTCTGCAGGGAATGGACATAGTAGTTGACATTTACGTTGCGCCTTCTCTCCTTGTAGAAGGTAAGTATTGTATAAAAGATCTGGCTCTGCCCCCCTCACTTCAGTGTCACACTACACCTCACTTCATTGTCACAATATACAGATATATCCCTTCACATGCTTAGGATCCAGGTCCCTGATCTTCTGAGGCACAGTCTAAGATCAATGGGTCTCAACCTTCTTCATGGTGCGATCCTTTAATTTAGTTCCTCATGTTGTGGTGACCTCCCCCATAAAACTACGTTAGTTGCCACCTCATAACTGTAATCTTGCTATTGTTATAAATTGTACTATAAATATCTGTGTTTTCCAACAGTCTTAAGCAGCCCTATCAAAGGGTCCTTTGTCTCCGCCAAGGGGTCATGACCCACAGGTTGAGAACCACACATCAATGCCTCTGTCACATACTAAAAGTTTTGTGATTATTTTTACACACACACACACACACACACACACACACACACACACACATATATATATATATATATATATATATATATATATATATATATATTTTAGGGGAAGAAGGAAGGAAGGTAAAAGGAGAAAGCAAAAGGAAGAGAAGGAAAGAGTCGGGGAAAAGGAAATGAGGGAAGAAAGACAATCCCACTATTAAGTGTGCATACTAGTGGGATTTTTAAAAAGACAAAACAAAAGTGAAAAACCAAAATAAAACAAAAACTAAACCAAATGACCCAAGTTCCAGATATATGATATCCTTTGATAACACACAGCCCAAATCCCTCTCTGGGTACTTAGCTCTCTCTCTCTCCACTCTTACAGGAAAGACCGGCTAGATGTACATGCTCCACGCGCTGCCTTAAGAACCCCTTTGCTTGTCTGACCTTAGGAAATGCATCTAATTTTAAGAGAGAACAGAGGGAAGAGTAGGTTCTCTCTCTCTCTATTGTGTATGTATAATGTATGTTTTGGAGAGATATGCCGATGAGGAGTGAGCCCGCTTCCTGCATGCATGGGGCTGTTCCTCTGCTGCCAGAGCATCTGACAGGGAACTTTCACATGATGCAATTTATTAAACCCATGCTTTCTGCCAGATTCTGCTTTAGTGCAAATGTCCTTTTGTTTCTGAGGCTCACATTTCCCCAGCTCAGAAGGGATTCTTTCTGGTGTAACTGGGAGATATGGATCTGAAAAGCAGGTCAGCAAAAGATCCCATGGACTTGGGAAGCTGCCAGTCAATGCTGTAAAATAAAGCATGTGGCCCGGGGCTGCTGATATCATCAGGACCATGCTATCTCCTTCACATAGTGCTAGGGGAGATGAGGGTGGAGCCTGCCTACAATCTGTAGAGGCAAAGAAAAGGGATTAGGTTAAATGGGGAATTTCTAAGTGTCACAATTCCCAATTAAAAAAAAAAAAATTGTTTTCAAAGTCTGCCTAACTACAAGACCTTTTCCAGACTAGGTGGCCTTTGAAGTCAGTGTGAGGTGATGTTCTTAGGGCTGCCTCTGGAAGCTGACATCACATAGCCCCCCCCTTTCCAAACCTTCAACTTTTGTCATTTTTTTTAGTCAGACACATACTCAAAAGCTCCCAGTAGAGTGCCTCTCTCTCTCTCCCTCTCTCTCTCTCTCTCTCTCTCTCTCTCTCTCTCTCTCTCTCTCTCTCTCTGTGTGTGTGTGTGTGTGTGTGTGTGTGTGTGTTGGAAGGTGTAGGGAGGAGAGGTTTATTTTGCAGTAGCTCTTTTGAAGTGTTTAATTCCTCTCTTGTAATCTGCGTGGACACACATTATAAGCTATCAGTTTGGGTTCAGCAATTCCATTCTCAGTGGCTGACGTTTTCCTCTGTGGCTCGGGGCTTCTGTCCAGCAGCTGGGTGGCAAAGTTTGTTTTATCTGGATTCAGAAATGTTAACAAATTAAATTCATATTCTCTCTCTGTCTTCTCTGTCTCTCTCCCTCCCTCTCTCCCCCTCTCTCTCCCTCTTCCTCCCTCAGTCCCTCCTTATCTCTCCTTAATGCTCGCATTTAAGTTGAAGGAGCCCCTGCAGCTGCGTGTGTGTGTGTGTGTGTGTGTGTGTGTGTGTGTGTGTATGCTCAGGGGAGCACTGTGTGTCTGCTTTTCTTCTTCTTCTTTTTTAAAATACAGGAAATGCACAAAAGAAAGACAGTTCGGTTGGAGCCACTGCTTCCCCTCAGCGCCTTTCTCTCCCCGCCCCCACTCCCCAGCACCGGCTTTTAATTTTCAAAAGCACTGCAATTGCTTGGTGTGGTTTCAAGAGCTGGGGTGCCATTCTCCCTGATGATGACTCTGCTGACGTCAATGGCATTCTTATCGTGCCGAGTGCGACATCAGAAACCAGCCCTCAGAGGCTCCTCTTATTCACAGCGTCTGGGCTCTCAGCAAAACGCGGACCGGATTTCGGCAAGGCAAGGCTCCTTCGTTCCAGCAAGCCAGCATTGTGCTCTGTAAAGCAGACGTCTTGGTCTGTGGTTTGTCAGTTAGGTTACTGTCCTTTAGTGTCCTCTCCTTCAAGGACCCAAAGGGGACAAGATTGCTGAGTGGGATGTAGACCTCCCTCAGCTTGCAGATCCGTGGTCCGTGTTTCTGATCCCAGGATGGAAGCCAGCCAACCCTGCTCCTGGTCCGACTTTAGTGTTCACTAAAAGCTTTTGATAGAAGATTATTTTCTTATACTGTGTTGCAGGCTCAGTCCTTGAAGTGATCTTGGTTTTTACTCCCTGAATCAGAACCATATTCACTTCATACTGCAGTAAACACCTTTTCCTCCCTTTTAATAAACATTTTGTTTAAGAAATAAGACTGTGGGAATGAAGAAAATAATCATAGCTCAGTATAAAAAAATGGTATCACTGTGAACTGAACATTTTACTGTCAATGTGACTGTTGGAGAAATCTCATTGAAGTGCTCAACTTTCAAGGGACTCACTAGGTACTAAGTTCAAGTTCCTTATTCATTTCCTCCCCAGGAGTTGCGGACTGCTATTATGCTGCTAAAGAAAGGGCCTCTGTTTGCAGTCAAGTTTATTAGGGTTCAACTCTACCTTCAGATTTCAGATATGGCTACAGCTCAAATGGAAGGCTGTAAAGAGCCAAGGACACTTAGCATGGCAGGATGGTGAACACCTAATCTAAGCAGGCATTGTTTGACATCCATACAGATGAATCAAAGGTTGGCACCATCACTTCTCTAAGATTGCCAAACTGCCAATAACCAACTTAGTAGGAGCAACTGTTCAGAAGAAACTCTAACACTCCAAGGTAGAGCCATCAGTTTTATGTGGAAATGTTTAGAATCCTCGCACTAAAGGATGTCAGCCTGCACTTCACTCAACCCTTCTGCATTCATATGAGGAACTGAAGCCCAAAGACCGTTGTACGGTCTATTCATGATCACACAGTCATGACCCCCGCAAGACTGATAAAAACTCATGTTCACACCATCACGGTGTTCCAGGGCTGGTTTTTTTTTTTAAAAATAAAATAAGTGTTATTTTAAAACTTGTTTTCTTTCTTTCCTTCTGTATTTCATGTGTGTGTGTGTGTGTGTGTGTGTGTGTGTGTGTGTGTGTTGGATGAAAGTTGGGGAGACAGTTGGTAAACTGACTGTGGACTAGAGGATCAGAGTTAAATCTGCAAAAGTCATGTTAAAATTCAAGGCGTGGTCGCGTCTGTTTGTGCTTGCAATCCCAGCTTAGGGGAGATAAAGACAGGAAGGTACTTGGGGCTCCACTGGCTAGCCAGTCTCCCTTTGTTGATGAACTCCAGACCCATAGGAGACACTTTCCCAAAGGAATTGGATGGTATTTCTAAGAAGGACGCCTGAGATTGATGTCTGGTGTCCACATACATCCACAGGCACATACATGCATACACACATACACACACACACACACACACANACACACACACACACACACACACACACACACACACACACAGACCATGTATTTTAAAAAGATAAAGAGACAGAGCTGGATGTGTTGTTGATGATAGCACTCAGGAAGTTAGGTAGGAAGATGGTAGCCCAGCCTACACAGTGTGACTGTCTCAAAAACAAACAAACAAACAAAACAAAAGTAATAATGGATTTGATGAGTTCTGGAAAGAAATGGTAAGATTTCCTGGGTTCTAAAGTACATGAGCAGCTCAGACCCAGCGTCTGCTCGTGCACTAGCCAGCCCCTCTTGCTATGGCTTAATAATAGGCTTTACTTGTTCCCCTAATCCATGTCATTGCTTGACTGGTGGCCTGCGTTTGTACTTTGCTTTGCCCAAAAACTGTTGCCTCTTCTTTGGAGGGCTGTAGCTACCTTCAGGAATCTCCTTCTAATGCTTTTTGCTCTTGGCACATGGATCTTATTCTGGTCCAGAATGGAGAGATGTGGCAGGGCTGAAAAAAAAATGCTGTCTTTAGGAGCAGGCAGACCTTAGATGGAGACTTGCTTGAACTCACTTGCTCCTGTGTAATTTCAGAATCTTTCTTCATTCTGTGAGCCACCGTTTTCTCATCTCTTAAGTAGGAATGAAGGCTTCTACTTTGCTGGGTTATTTAAAGAGTTAGAGAGGATGTTGACTGAGATCTGTCACAAGGTGTGGCACATACGAGAAACCCAATTCAGAATAATGACTTGGACGAAGGCTTTGTTGTTTGTTTGAAAAGGGAGAAGGAAAGGGATAGGTGTTATTTTCCCCCTTGCACTAAGAGTGAGATCTTTGGTGCCACTGAAATTAGAGAACACTGTTCCTTTAAGACTTTTTATTTTCCACTGAGAAACTAATTATCTTAAGCAAATATGAGAGCATCAGCCTGCATTATGAGTTTCATAAAACATAATGGAATGCATTTTGCGCTGAGAGTCTGATTACCCTTGGATGTCAAGTAGATGTAAAACCTAATTGTGCCTTTAAAAATCCTTCAAGGATTATCTAGAGACTGGTCTGTACGAACTTCTTGTGAGTTAAGGGATTGTGGGTAAGCCTGCTTAAGGTTCTCCTCTCTCTGAGTCAAACTGTCAGTGTTCACCCGACCCTTAATGAATCGCGCACACTAATAACCTAGCTTCATTCCTTCACCCTAAAGGTAGATCCATATTGAAGGCCTTGGACTCTGGAAATTCTAATTGTTTGTGAGATGTTGAGTCATCCCATAAACCGGTGGTCCTCAACTTTTCCTTCTTATTGCTAATTTCCTTTATTACAGTTCCTCATGTTGTGATGGCCCCAGCCATAAAATTACTTCTATTGCTACTTCATAACTGTACATTTGCTACTGTTATGAATTCTATCTGTATTTTCTTGTTACCTTAGGTGGCCCCTGGGAAAGGGTCGTTTGACCCCAAAAGGGGGTCATGACACACAGGTCGAGAATCACTGCCATGAAATATATTTCACTGTAGGCAGCCGGAAAATTGAGCTCCTTTTTATTAATAATGAGGTTTGCATCAGTCCAAAAGTGCCTTTCCCCTTTTGCAGACCAATAGTTTAATATAAAATTGTCACAACCCTTAACTCAGAAACAAGTGGTAGTCACCTAGGTTTAAGTTGGCTCGTCCAGATGTCACAAGCAGAACCGAATCCGTCTGCATAAGTTCTAGACTGGGTGTGAATCAGGGAAAGCCAGACATTGTAAGCGGAGAAGGATGTATGACTCACAGGAGAGTATTCATCTTCATGATACAGCCCTGAACTGGTGTATCAGAGGAAAGGAGCTCATTTTTAACAGATCATTAGCCCTCACCTATCCAATACAGATCTGCGCCCTATACCTTAGTAAACTGTAAATAGTTAATATCTCCTCCTCCTCTTCTTCTTCTTCTTCTTCTTCTTCTTCTTCTTCTTCTTCTTCTTCTTCTTCTTCTTCTTCTTCTTCTTCTTCTTCTTCTTCTTCTTCTTCTTCTTCTTCTTCTTCTTCTTCTTCTTCTTCTTCTTCTTCTTCTTCACTTGAGCCATAGCCAAGAGTGTAATAGTCATAAAGCCAATCCCCAACCACTAAAGGAGGTTTTATTACACACCTTATCATTTGACTCCCTTCATTAGGAATGCTCTTCCAACCTATGTTCCCAGTTTGATGGTTTGTATCAACATTAGGAGTAGACTCCATTTTCTAACGCTTCCAGCTTAGGGGACATCCCTTCAGCGTCTAGCGTCCCAGAGCTGGTGCCTTTTTCAAACACAGGAGAAAGGTGCCTTAAGACATACAATGCCAGAGAAGTCCCATAACATTTCAGCCTAAGTCCTGTTTGTGATTTAGTTGCATGTTCTCATAGCAACTGCGCTTTGCCTTCAGGATCTTGGAGACATTTCGTTCCTCTACTTTGCTTGGGTCTTCTTTGCTCTTCTACCATGCAAGGAAAGAACTATATTCTTGACCTCTGTGTTTCTACCTCCTACTCAAGCACTGGTTCACAAAGTAGTTAGTAAATAAAATGTTGGCATATATGGAGTTGGGCCATGTCATGCTCTGTGCTGTGTTTTTCCCTGGATTTTGGTCTTGAGAGGATAGGAAAGAACTCTGCCCTGACAACTGGTATTTTCATGGTCACTGCCAAGCACCATACTTCGGTATGATATTCCGAAGTAATGTTTCACTGGCCCTCAGCAAAATTTAAGATAATAATAGTAGCAAAGCTAACACATGTATGTATGCACACACACACACACACACACACACACACACACACACACACCACAGATGTGTGCACACAAAAGGTGTCTCTAGAGCTACCAAAAAGATGGCCATTCATTTGTCCTTTATTCAAATGTAGATAGAAATATAGGACATGATCACTACAATATGAAATCATAGTTCCGGTACCTGACAGACGCTCTGTTAGAAATAGCTTTATCTGGTGAAACTGAAGGGTTAGTGATCCTGTGTGGGGAGCTATTGCCCTTTGAGATTGCAAAGTCTGGGAAGTGTAAGCCCAGTGGCAGTTCCCATCAGAGCCCAGACTTGAGTGCGCCGTGATGCGCGCCTTAGTCTCTAAGTTACAGTCCTTCCTTCTTTTACTTCCTCACTCTCATCTTTGCCCTTTCTTATAACTTCCAACAAGTGTTTCCCAACTTCATCATTTTCAACATGCTGTGGCTTCCATAGGTTTAACTACCTTCCTTCACAGACCAATTTTATAGCTGTAGAAGAAGCAGGCTAAGAATTTTAACTTCAAAATTATTAACATAATAGTAACAATGAGCCCGTTATAGCCACCTCAAACTCACAGGGATAATTACCGCTCTAATCTTGAAAGGTACAAGTCGATAAGTTTCGTCTGCGTGCATGAGAGCCCTCATGGAGTACCAAGTGGAGGAGGTAACCCTACTTGATTTTCCTCACTCCTTGTAGCAAGTTAGGGATGTTATAGCTTGGATGTAAAATAGACCCCAAAGGTTAGAGGCTCTGTCTATGCCTGATGCTCTTGGTACCATGGGGTCTTTTAACAGTGTGACTAGTGACTAGTCCTTTCTTAGCAGATGCATGCCCTTAAGTGGGGTGGTGGGGGTCTTTTCCCTTCCCTTTTACCCTTATTGCTTCTTGGTTGCTGATATAGGGACTCTGTTTCATCATTCATTCCTATCACTGCGTCCGTTCAGCATCCCCCCACAGGCCCTTTCTGTCTTATGAGTTATGTTTTATGAGTTATGACATCATAATAATGGAGACTCGACTACTGAGCACATGTTCTTTCTCTGCTGTAGTTCTGACTAGAAATATAGCTTGCAATATGTGACGTGAAGGAATCCTGACTAAATAACCTTACTATATCAATTTTGTCATTCGAATGCCAAATTTGTCATTAGAATATCAAAGCTATTCAGGGTACCATATTTATAGGCCATGATAATATTTTAAGATAGAGTTAAAAAAATTACTAAACATAACAGAAGCATACAAGTCAAGGAACATATGAGAGTAACACTAGTTTAGTCTTCTTTAAGAAAAATCCCCATTGCTGTTCCAATCCACTGGGAGACAGTGGTACTGGGGACTGCTGTTGATACTCACAGCACTACTAACTGTGAGAAAGGGCGTTCATTCCTCTGCTTCAGGGTATAGCTAACCTAAGGCCAAGGTCATGTACTGGAAATATTCTTGTCTGTCAAACCCTCAAGTCCTAGGAAAGCTGTTTGTAAAATTGCCCAGCCTGTCATGCGACCTTGTGCTTCATCAGGAATTTGATTTGCTGAAACTAGTATTTTTAGTATATATATTACATTACACATTGCCATCAAAAGTGCCACTCTGGTCCATCCCCATTCTCTTATTAATTGGGGGGGGGGACCTAAAACTTGCTGTGTCTCTGTCTCTCTCTGAACCTGTTACATGCACACAACACAAGAAGAAAACGAGGAGACATTTTGTTATGTGAGACAGAAAGAAAAGCCCGCATCTCATCATCACTGTCGTGTGTAGCAGCGTCCGTCCCACGTAGCTGTGTTCCCCCTTCCCAAGAACTCACAGTAGAGTGAAGGCTGAATCAATGATATAGATCAAGGCGTTCAGTCATCGAAAGATCTACATTCAAACTCTAGCTTTCCTGCTTTGCAAGTATCAAGCAAATCGCTGCTATCTTCTCAGCCAGAGGAGTCTGTTGAATCACGAGCATTCAATATGAAAGGTCTCGTACCCAAAGGGAACATAATTTAACGACTGAGTTGTTATTATAATTATTACACTCTTGCAGGTGACTTAGAACTGAACACACTGAGCTCTGTATATGTCCTCCCCAGTTGATCTCTGCCCACTTCTCCCTTTGGACACAATCTCTTTTCTGACCTCCTGGCAGGAGCAGCTTCAGTTTTAAGCCTACTCATGGCCCCAATTGCCACATCTTTGCCTGTTTCCTGAAGGGAACAACAGATGGGCAAACGCCTCTGATTGGACAAGAGCTGCCTAGTCACTTGTACTGTGCTTTTACGTTCTGTGTTCTGTGGGCAATCCTAGAAGGTCAAGGGAGCATGAGATCCCATACAAACTTTAACGAGAGAGACAAAACAGAGACAGAAAGATTGCTCCTAGGCATGCCCTGCCCATGTGGTGTTGAATGTTCCAAGACACAGGCGCTTATGCAGCCGCCCCATAGGCAGTGTCTTTTGTAACTTAGCAACTAGCTGGGTGTCTGGTGAAAATGTAACAAATTTCATATGCTTTGTCATCTTCCCTGGGGCTATTCTTTCTCCTCCCCCCCCTCCATCCTCTGGTGCTTCCTTGGGTTTTCATGACCTCCCTTGCCCATCAACTGTTAGCATGTGTGACTATTCCTCTAGGGAATGTAGGCTAATAATATGAGATTTAGGGGTCCGTGTTGGGTGGAGGGGTGGGTTCATGGGACAGCGACACACAAGAAAGAAGAAGAGGACAGGAGAGAGGAAAGGAAAAAAGGTCCAGAATACCTGATGCCCATTCTACTTGTCAGTTGGATTTCTCCAGGAGTAGAAGTTCTGGAGGTCACGTGACCACAGAATTAACAGTGAAAACTAGTAGAACCAAGGGCCTTGGAGAGAAAGCTATGGTGGATTTTTATTCCACAGGGTTTCATTTCCATTATTCAATTATAGTATAAGATAACATATTTAGAACCCCTTAGTGCTATCTTGTGAAAGAGAGATTTCTCTCCGTAAAGTTGTGGGCTTAGAAGTTAAACCAGGTAGAACAGGGTGCTAAAATGTAGCATTTCTTTTCCTCCAAACACCATGCCCATGCCTAGGCACTGAGGGTCCATAAAAAACAAACCCAATATCCATTCTAAAGCCTAGTATTTCTCTCGGTGCTTGAGTATGATTGCCTATAACTGGCATTTTTTTCCCAATGAGGACCTGCAGGAGTGGTTGTTGATTCATTTTATATGCTTTATTCTCCCTCATAGTGATGGTGGTCTTCAGTGCCCCCATGTTCCCCGCTGCTGCCTCCCTTCACGTCCATACTACAGTCTTCTCCCCAGGCCTGGGAGCTGCAATATACATGATCTCATTATAACTGGGCTCTTTCATCTTCGTATCCTTGACTTTTAATGACTACTTTTTGCATAGGCGTATTTGCTGAGTTGGCGCCTCACAGGTGGTTTGGTTTGTGGCATATTTTAATGGCTATGAAACTATGGGCTCAGTTATTGGGTTGCAGCGAGTTACATAATACATGGGCAATCCAGTGTACCAACAAGAGGATTTTCCTGAGACCATGAATGACCCAGAAAACTTCACGACAAAGCAACTGTTCCTCACTGGATGTCCACTGGGCAAGGATGAGCTTAGCTTGAAGGATGAGCCCTTGCTATGAGACCCACAGGTCTGCAGAGGGCAGGTCTGGCTATCATCCAGTTACAATAAGGGACATTTATTTCTGTTGCTATTTGGTTCCTTTTATTTTGATTTGGTTTGTTTTCTGTTCTTAGCGATCAGGCCGTTTTATGAGCATGTGGGCAAGAGTGGGTAATCGTTGCTTTCTCTAGGAAATGTTTTAACCTTTCAAACCCAACAAGATGTTATAGACATTCTACACTCAATTAAATGTGGTCCCAAACCTCTGTTAGCTATAGCCCTGTCTTTTCCTCTCCCTGTCTATATTTACCTTCCGTGGAGTCAAGTAAAGGATAATCAGCCTTCAGTGACAGCGAGCTACAGTTCGGGGTTTCCAAACACCAGGGATCATTGGCAACCGACCATGTCACTGGTCCAGGAGGAGGGCTAAAACCAAACCAGTTGACCTTTATTTGTTGCATTATTCTCCATACATCATTCATTTAAGACATGACTTTTCACATGCCAGTCCCCACGTCACGTGACAGGGACATCCTATGGAACAGAGCAGAAAAGTTCCTGTCCTGAGATCAAATGGTGCTGGATTCTTTTGAGATACTTGTTTTGGTATTTATTTTCTTGACGCTGTGCGTGATGAGGAGGAAACAGGCTCACTCCATCCATCTTGTCTGTGCAAATTTTATTCACTCATAAAGCATTTCTTGAGAATCTGCTTTGTGATGACTCTGCACCAAGGATCAGGATATCAGCGGTGTCCAGAGCCGCTCATAAATTCAATTGTAAAAATATCTTAAAAGACTATATCATTTAAAAAAAAAGTTTATCCCAAGCTAAAGTCAATTAGGATAAAATAAAGGAAAGTTTAATAAATGAAAAGGTGGTGTTCATTAACATATCAATAAAAAACTAAAAAAAAATCCCAAAGACAATTGGTTGAGTGTTTTGTTTTTCTTTTTCTTTTTAATTAATGGAATGAGAGAAGTAGCCTGTAAGCATACAGATAAATAGGTAATAGAACTTATTTGCAATAGTTACAGAGACAAAATTTAGAGCTAAGATGAAAGGATGGACTATCCAGAGACTACCCCATCCGGGAATCCATCCCATCATCAGCCACCAAACCCAGATACTAATGCACATGCCAGCAAGATTCTGCTGAAGGGACCCTGATATAGCGGCCACTTGTGAGGCTATGCCAGTGCCTGGNAAACACAGAAGTGGATGCTCACAGTCAGCTATTGGATGGAACACAGGGCCCCCAATGGAGGAGCTAGAGAAAGTACCCAAGGAGTTGTAGGGGGCTGCAACCCTGTAGATGCAACAACAATATGAACTAACCAGTACTCCCTGAGCTTGAGTCTCTAGCTGCATATGTAGCAGAAGATGGCCTAATTGGCCATCATTGGGAAGAGAGGCCCCTTGGTCTTGCAAACTTTATATGACCCAGCACAGGGGAAGACCAGGGCCAAGTAGTGGGAGTGGGTGGGTAGGGGAGCAGGGTCGGGAGTGGGGTATAGGGAACTTTCGGGATAGCATTTGAAATGTAAATAAAGAAAATAAAAATAAATAAATAAAAAGAAGTTATTTGCAATTCAATCCCATTGGGGGAAAGGTTTTATATGTAAACCTCAGGGTTAGTGATGGTAGAAATACAGCATTTGGCATACCAGTGGTGGGCTTATAAATGAATGTAATGTTTTAGAAGACAGCTTGACTGTATTTCTATAAGTATTAAATTCAATTTCACAGCTACAAACTTATTTGATAAATATACTAAAAGCTGGACACAGAGAGACGTTCAAGTTCAAGGAAGCTCATAGTGAAATATATAAAAGTAAAAATGGAAATAACCCATAACTCTTTAACAGAGCCAGACAGAACATTACATATAACAGCACTGTGCAAGATAATAAGAGATAAGATGTTATTTCTACAGAGACTAATAAAAGAGTGAAGATATATTATTAAATTCTAAAGAGGTTTAGGCAAATTAAAGTTTACAATATTTTCTATCAGAATACAGAAGAAACTGTTAACATTTTATCCCAGACAGTCATGACCAGGCCACCAGTCACCATAGGAGGCATCTATAGGTATCTGCTAGTAGGGCTCCCCCAGACAGCTGTGCTGGATCCAGGATCTTGGAATATTCAAATACTGAAGAATTGAAGATTGGTGCATATTTACAAAGAAACAAGAATTTTAAAGAGCAATGGGTAATGAAGAAAGGTAGAGAGGCCGACTGGTCCCAGTTTGCCGGGAGCCTTCCCAGTCTAAGCAGAGAACATCCTACATCCCAGGGACTCCCTCTGAACCGTGGGCCACTGGGGCCTGCTTGGAGTGACTTTCAGAGGCAGAGGCATTGGCTGAATGCTGAGACAAGCTGAGCTGTTGCTGCTCATGCCCTCCCTGCTTCCTCTGCCCAGATGCTGGGGGGGTCCTGGCAGTTTTTATAACCAGAAGTCCTGATGTTCCTTCCATTTCCGTCGCTGGCATAAGGACTTCTACACTTGCTATGCAGGTATGGCTTTTTGAAACAGTATTTCTAGAATTAACCACCTTCTGAAGTCTGTGACTTATCACACAGGACAAAAGAAGCCTGTGAAAGGACTGGGGGGGGGGGGGAATTTGGAAGTGGCCAGTGATGGTGTCGGGCTCTGGTGGAAGGATAATAAGGTCCAGGAGTTTTAAAAATTATTCTTTCTTATTTTATGTGTGTGTGTGCGTATACAAGTGTATGTCACATGCATGCAGTGCCTGCAGAATCCAAAAGAAAGTGCTGGATACCCTGAAGCTGGGTTTATAGACAGTTTGTGAAACACTAATATGGACACTGGGATTGAAACCCTACTCCTGTAGAACAACAGACAGTGCTCGTAAACACTGTGCCATTTCTTGAACCCCATTCTTCGAGAGAGAGAGAGAGAGAGAGAGAGAGAGAGAGAGAGAGAGAGAGAGAGAGAGAGAGAGAATATCAAAAAGAGAGAGATAAAGACAAAGGAAGACAGAGTCAAAAAGACAGAGAAAGATAAAGATAACAGAAGAGGGAGAGAGTAAGAGACAGAGAGAAAGAAAGATAGAGACAGAAACAGACAAAGAGACAGAGACTGAGACAGAAAGACAGAGAGAGATAGCAGAGAGGGTTAAAGAGGCGCAGAAAGATAGAGACAGACAGACAGAGAGAGAGAGAGAGAGAGAGAGAGAGAGAGAGAGAGAGAGAGAGAGTGGCAGAGAGACAGAGAGACAGAGATAGAGACAAAGATAGAGACAAAGAGACAGAGACAGAGAGAAGGAGAGAACGATAAAGAGTGACAGACTGACAGACAGAGCATGTATGTGTGGATGTCGGCATGCAGCGAAGTGCTGCTGAAGGCCAGAGGAGGATGCTACCTCCATCTCTGCTCCATCACTCTCCACCTTATCCCTCTGGAGTCTCCTCGCTGACCCTGGAGCTATGCTGGCAGCCAGAAAGCCCCAGTGATCTTCCTGCCCTTGTTCCCCACAGCATCAGGTTTACAAATATGTACAAGTACCAAGACTGGCTTGTATTATGTGGCTGGTGCTGTAATCAAAACTCAGGTCCTCGTGGTGGTTGTACACCATTACTTTCATTTGCTTAAGCTGCCTTTCCATCCACCCCTCACCCCCTAAGGTTTTTAGGATGAAGATAAGCACCATGTTATGGATGGACAGAGATAAAGTAGTACTTAAGAGAAAAAACAAAGTGGATCTCTGAAATTCAGTTTGACTTAAAATGGATGGTCTGTCATTTTGAGACAAGTATCACCACCCTGAGAAGCTACTGATTTGGAAGCCGTAATCAATAATGTATGCTCCTGGTATGTTGCATATGGCCCCAGACACTCTGGAGGAATCACTGAATTACAGTAGAGTTAAATCATTCCCAGTTGTAAATGAGCCACACTGTTCAAGGTTGCTCTCAGATAATCTATCAAGACTAAAGAAGCCCCTTAATGATCTCCTAGTTTACAGTGTCCACAACAAGAGGGAACCCAACCCCGGGGACACAGGCTACCCCCACTTTCCTTCCTGAAATGAGGTAAGGTTTCAGACGCCAGCAGGGCATCGGAGACATAGCTGTGAGGGCATGTGTTTTTGATGATGGTGTTGGTATTTATTTCATGTATATGTTCACAGTAACCATTTGCAGAAGGAAAATCAAAGCCATTCCAGCTTGCTCACATTTTCCAAGACTTCATACAGAAAAGGAAGTCTCGAGTTATCTTGCAAGTCATCTAACCTCTTACCCCCAATGTTTTTGTCCATTTAGAGAGTGGGGTATCACTGATTTGCAGGGACAGGTCAGCAGCTTTCTCTAAAGCCTATCTCCCCCCAGCCCTCTGATCCACTTAGTTATATGAGCAATATTTGCTAGGGTTTCATAGATGGATAAAATACAGTACACTGAAGAATCCAGTTATGCTAGAGAAAACAGATTTAAAAACAACTAATATAATGAAGGTGTGTGAAGGATTTATGACCAGATGGAAGGAAGGCTTAAACTCATGAAGAATTCAGGACTTGCTATTTCCAGGGACTAAGAGATGCCCAGAAGCGTCTCTAAAAGGTTGGAACGGAGACTTCCAGGCTGAAGGAACACTGTGTGAACCTGCGGGCGAGCTTGGAACCTTCAAACTCCAGGTTGGGAGGGCCTTAAAAGGATGCACATGCGCATGGAGGAGGGGCCTAACATGCAAATGAACCCAGACAAAGTAGTCCAAACAGAAGAATGACCAGGAACAGACGGTATTTATTCCATGCCAACTTTTCTACGGATGGTTCCCACAGGAATCCTCTAACCCAGTGTGACCATGTGTGCTCCTTTATTCCAGATGAGGGAGAAAAAGGGTAATGATGTTTACATGGGACTCACCCACTATTTAAAGTCAGTTGTACTGAACATCAAAGTCCCTGGTCACTTTATCACATCACAGTTTCTTGGTAAAGGGAAAAGACCTTTAAACTGTACCCCGAAGATGATATCAGGAGGGACCATCAGAGAGCATTTTGAAGACACTCTCTCTGAAAGTCCTGTCTGATAGGGAGAACTGGGGTTCCCCCTCTACACACACACAATAACTTCAGTGTCTGCTAGCATGTACAGAGTTGCCTGGTGTACTTAATTCTTGATGCTGCCACATTTCCATTTATGTTCAAGCATGTGTGTGCATGCGCGTGCGCGTGCACACACACACACACACACAGACATACAGACACATACACACACACATACACGTCCCACAGACAGACACACCCACAAAGACACCCCCAGTACACCACACACACACACACACACACACACACACACACACACACACACACACACATTTCTGAAAGGTAAACGCAGGAGACAGAAACAGATGGAAGTTCAAAGGGATCGGAGAAGGGGCATGAAAGTAAAATAAAGAGAAATGTGGAAGAACGTGGCTGTAGCTGCCTCCTCACGTGTACACCAGGCTAGCGAGGAGGGCACAGCTCTTCCACAAGGGCAATAACTGCAGATGGCACAGCAGATAAAGTAGTTTTAACTTGAACTGCTCTAATTACTACTGAGGGCTACACCTCCTTCGGAGGAGCCTCTTGCTTTAGGAGCTTAAGCTGATGCCTGAGCTAAGTGCTCCCCTGAGTTGCGCATCTCCGTGTGGCTATAAATTTCAGTCAAGTCATGTCCTGCAGATTGTATCTAATTAAGAAACTCTGGAAAGCACAGGGGCGGGGGGGCGGCGGGGAGGCTTGTATATGCATTCAGATAGGATAGAGAAGTTAAACTGCATATGCTTCTCCGACTGGAAGTATGTGGACAGTGTATTTATTTATTTATTTATTTATTTATTTATTTATTTATTTATTTATTTGGTTTTTCGAGACAGGGTTTCTTTGTATAGCCCTGGCTGTCCTGGAACTCACTTTGTAGACCAGGCTGGCCTCGAACTCAGAAATCCACCTGTCTCTGCCTCCCGAGTGCTGGGATTAAAGGCATGAGCCACCACGCCCGGCTGTGGACACTGTAATCCCTTCCTGAGGTGGGAAATGTACTCCTTTTCAAGCTCTTTTGCCACAAAGGAATGTGGTACTCCCGGATTCTTAAAACAGGGCTAGGGAACTAGTTAAAAAAAAAAAAAAAAAAAGGACTAGAGAATAGTTTTGAGCAAATTGGGGATAGGGGTATGGAATGTTTCAAAGAAAGTTTTTCATCATAATCTTTCCTCAGAGCAAGGAGGCATTTGTATCCTGGTAGGTACTTGTGTTTGCATCAGAAAGTCAAGGTTCTGAGATGGCAAGCAAACGCTGTTATCAGAAAGATAAAGGGACAGGAACTGGAAGAAACGTGACATGCCTGCCTGTGGTTGTTAGAAAAGGTTAACACACATTTCACCCTGGCTCCATGGAACTATTCTTTGAAGTTGCAAGTCTGGCTAGCCACAGGAGATTGTCCTATTGAAGGTACTATATGTATGCATGCATGCACGCACCACTTTATAAAATTAAGAAGCATTTATTTGTTTTTAGGAGGCAAAAAGAAGAGTAACAAGCTATAAACTTAAGTAGTAAGAGAAAAGAGCTAACAGTTTCAGTATTTATAGGTGAGAAGAAAATGTATTTTGTTCCCTACTCAAAGGAGGAATGAAGTATCCACACATTGGTCTTCCTTATTCTTGATTTTCTTGTGTTTTGCAAATTGTATCTTGGGTATTCTAAGTTTCTGGGCTAATATCCACTTTGTTTTTAATAGCTGAGTAGTACTCCATTGTGTAAATGTACCACATTTTCTGTATCCATTCCTCTGTTGAGGGACATCTGGGTTCTTTCCAGCTTCTG